>NW_019212987.1:0-14338 GCF_002532875.2 Varroa jacobsoni
TTTATAATATATGAAAAGTTAGTCCGGTACTAGCAGCGGAGCAAACGAAGTTGACAGCAGTGTCCTTAACAATTAACTTGCTTGCGCAACGGGAGCGTCAAATGTGGAAAATAAGAAGTGGAACTTGTAATGGATACGGATGTGAGCAAATCCGGGGTTGCGTGCGTACTCAAAGAATGGCTGCTGTGAGTGCAGGATAACGGTGCCATATCCTGAGCTGGAGTGATCAATTTATTGTATCGAGGCCACTTTTTACACAACTGAGTATAGGTGAAGGTTATTGGAAGCCATTTCCAGGCATGGTAAAAGTCTGCTTGTTGTAGTCGTTGTGAGTCTCTGATACTGAACACTTGAGTCAGTGTTGAAAAAGATTTGGAAGCGGTTGAAAGAGCTAAGATCTGTGAATCGCATAAGCAGAAGAAGAAGTCACACGTAAGATCGTTCACGATGCATCTTTCTGTATACCGCGATGCTTTGCGAGCAGCAGGACTTAGGCCGGCAATTAAAGCCTGGTGGAAGGATCGCCAAGTTCGATTAGCTTTCTTCAAAAGCGAATACGTCGATAAAATTGGAGAAATGTACACGCAGAACCCTTTTATACTGGCCTACATAGCGACACCGGTTAGTCTATTAGAGTAGGATAATCTTAGTTGACTAAGAATGGCTGTAATAATAAACATTGCAGTAATGGCATTGATAATTGGTAAAAGCAACAACTTGATTACTGAGTGTATCGACGTTGATCATTGTTCTAGTTATTAAGCGGTCGCAATGCTGAAGGGTTCTGGCTCGGGTCCCGCGGCGGGACGTCGGTCCACGTGAAGCTTTAAGCTTGACGTTTTGAAATTATCAAATGAAGTAAAATCTTTTTAGACCTTTTTTTAAAAACTATTTTTAGTCATCTAATATGTCAGATAAAATTATGGCACGCAGGTGCCTTATCCTTTTCATGATATGAGACGGCTGGGCCTTAGCGCGATACAGAGTGTAGCTACCTAGGCTTGTTTTAAAACTACTTTGACGTCATCTTAACCGTACGTAATATCAACTTCGAAATGAAGTAACGGTTGCCCTAAAGGCTCAGTTCTGTTCAAGGTCCAACTCTGAAATAAGTTACAGTAATTTTCTAGTAATAAGGCCGAATTACTTAGGTACTAAAGAAAGTATTTCTTAAAAAATTGCTTTTTTTTTTTTTTAAATTTAGAGTACGTAAAGTTAGGTTATTGCAAAGTTACGTGCTATCAAGTGTATTTTTTTTTCATTAATGTTATAGCGTCATTCTGCTTGGTGCAATTCACTATAATTTAAGGCGCTCGAATGTAAATCATTGTCATCATGAGAAAGCTGATATTATACATGTAAATACACGAATCTATAATTTTTTGAACTATTTTTATGAAGTTTCGTCCGCTCGGCCTTTGTCGCCAATATTAAATCGCGTAAGGCATGAAGATGAGTATATTGAAGAGCTTACGGAATATCAATAAACCCTCTTCAGCGAGGATTTTTAAATGTGTTCTTTGACTGAACCGCATTTTCTTTATATAGACATGTTCTATATCCTAAAGAACCATTTTGAAGGTATCAGAGGCAGCCAAAGCCACTTATTTGCGATAAAATGTTGTTTCTCATTAATCTTATAGTGTTATAGAGATGCGGTGTTTACTCCGCAAATGTTGTTCGCAGTTGTTCAATGAAAATGTCTACGATCAACGGTAACACTGGAAAGCCGTAATGGTTTGGAATATAGAACGGCTAAAATGTAGCATAGTCTATGATTTAGAATTTGATTGGTATTTGTTGTCAATGTTTGCTTAGTACGATTTAACAATTTTATATATATATATATATATATATGATATATATCCGTTGAACGGCCTCCATTTTATTTCATGCTATATCTATAGTAACTGATTACCCCACAGAACGCAATGGCATACCACGGTGGTCCAGCTTCAACGCCATTACCATAGACTACTCAATAACATGGAATACGTAGTAAGAGAAGCTTTTGGTCATCGACCATAAAATTTCGAACGGCGAGACATCGACGCCAGATGCTTTATATGGCAACGATTCTTTTCGGCGTATTTGAATTAGAGTAAGAGTGTCTTGTTAATGGCCTGCTTACGAGTAAGGCGGTAGCGAAATTCGTATCAAAGGGCAGGTCCTAACAACTGTGCTCATTTCTGACAGGTAGACCTGCACCCGTAGAAAATTCTATGAAGGACTCATCTTCGAGAATACTAATTTTCATATTAGAGACAAAAGAGAAAGTATTCTGAAAATAAATGTTTCAAATCTTACGTTAGGTACTAGCGTTAAGCGCTGCTTGGAACCGCTAGCACAAACAAAGTATGGCTATGTCCTCTTCCCAACCTAGATTGCCATGTGTTCCTTGAAAAATAGTTTACAGACATTAATCATGCAATGCTGCTGTTTGGGATACCTTTGCCGTTGAAACAGATAGGAGGGCCGAATAGGTGGGATACAGGCGCCATAGAGTGACAGCGCGCGTGCAGATGCCTGAAATTTCACTTACTCATATATACAGTTACTGTCAAGTGGTAGCGCACGGGACCACGTGTTTGCCTGTTGAAGTTCAGGTCACGTGGTGGTCTGAAGTAATGTCTAACGGTTAAAATACCGGGCCTAAAACACAAAAATATTAAACATTTGACTATTAAAGACTGTCGGTTTAAACATCAACTCAGGAAACGCTGAGGAGAGACATTTTCCAAGTTGTTTAGAACAAATAACAGATTATTAAACGGAAATCGCACAGGAATACTTGTTTGAAGAGAGATTATTAATGAAAGAAGGTGACACAGACGGTGAGCACTGCCGAAATCGTAAGAGAAATAACGGATTATACATTCAGTGTAGTATAACAAGTTGGAGTTGTGAAGTTTTAACGTCAATTAACGAGATTTCGCCAGTAACAATCAGATGGCAAGGGATGGTTGTAGTCGTTTGGGCCGGTTCTCGCCCGAAACCTCGCTCGTCTTCACTCCTAGGAAAAACTGCGGAAATAACAGTGTCGAATGATGTTTCAATATTTGATGGCTTCAACATCATAAAACACTTCCGCTCAAGGCTTTCGCTTTGGTCACCTTGGTGAATAAACATTTGGGTCAACAAATATTCATCTGTTGGGATCTGTAGTTTTAACCGATCGAACCGATTTTCGAAGTTCCGCAGTACCTGATAGTCCGATAGATGACTTTTTCGAATCAACAAATGGTCCGGTGTCCAACGAGAAGCTGACAATGGGTTGCTGAAAGCAAATTGTAAAGATACGGATCTTTAGAGGTAAGAGCACGTAAAGCAAACTTTTTGAAACAGGTACGATTTGGCACCGGATACAAAATACAGGTTTTTACGGCTAATATGCAATGATAGGCTAACATAATCGGTAGGTTTGTCGAGTGTGCGTCAAAAAGAAAAAGGAGTTCGTTACTATCGAAGAATGTGTAAGCTTCCAGTGTCTTCAGCAAGCATTTACGCGCTACGTTGCCTGTCTGCTATTCCTACTTTGCATCTTATTGGTTGTTAGATTAGGCTAGTATGATCTGTACAATATTTTATCAATCATCATATTCCTATAGGAAGTATTTGCTGAATTGTAGGTTAACGTTTTGGCAGATCAGAAATCACCAGAAGCGGTAATGACTTACGGATCTGTCTGTAACGATCAGGCCCCGCCACGCCCTCGACCTGAGCCATATTTGTATTCAATACCATGTACTGATGAGTAAAGCATAGAACTCAGACGCGATGTCTGCTTCAATCATGATGTATGCTTGTTGAGGTTAGGATGTACACGAATATTAAATTGGACAACAGTGATGCCTGTGGCTGCGTTCGGGCCCATCCATAGATACATACAAGCAGTTGAGGTTATGAAAAAAGCCATTAAATAGCTAAATAATTACGAAATATTCTATCTAACGAAATGCTACGAGCCACTTGAATGCGTTAGCAAGGCATTAATATCCTGCTAATGAAAATAGAATTTTTATATATACGATAACTATATATATATATATATATATATATATACATATATATAGAGTGTGACAGTTTTAGTCGAGTAAAAAATCAGTATACATGTTGACTTAGGCAGAATCTCTTACTTTGATTCCTTGTTTTTTTTTTATTAAAATTCAGGTGGTGTACTTCAGTGCGTTCGTCATGGAGTTGTGGTGGCTGGTTGAAGCAGATAGTAAGTGCGCTATCTATGGCCTTTTTCTTTGCAAAGGAAGAAAACGGTAGGAAAAAATCTTTCCGTTTTTTTCTCAGCTGTTGAAAACAACGACGTGTCTTCAAGTGGAAATTGCTATTGCAATCCCGTCTAGTTAACATATACATTGCAATACTAGGCTTATTTATATACGTATAGATGACAAGTTTTAAGAAGATATTATATACGAGGATTATACGTAAAAGTATTATATTTAGAAACACTGGTCTTGCCGCAACAGAAAGAAAACTCGTTCAAAAGGCGCTGATAAGTCTTCTAAATCTTCTGTGCGTTGTCGATCAGTTGTATTTGAACGACCTATTTTCGCAGTTATGGAAAAACACTGGTCTATAGCTCTGTATTGGCAGTAGATAGCATGCATGTGTGATATGCATTTCAGTGGCCCAAGTACCCGAGATTCATAACTGGTACCAACAACATGGAGGTAAGAAACAAACAATCACGTCAAGGGAAAAAGATTAAGTAAAAAAGATAAACATAAAATAACATTTTGCAAAACATCTCTCACTTTGTCTCATTCGCTTTGCCATTTCCTACGATCCCCTTCTAAAGCCCCTTCGAAGTGTCCTACCTAAAACTGTTACTTAATTAACTAGTAACTGCTTTTGTAATCAGCTGTCAACTAGAATTGGAAATAGCTACAGATAATGACAATGATAACGATAAACGCACTTCGAAGGATCGTTGTCTGTGTGAGACTCAACCTGTTGCCACTGAATGGGTTAGCGGACAACACTTTTTTATTATAGAAGAGGAAAAAAAAACAAGCCAAATCTGTAATTTAAAGACACTGTATGGATAAAGGAACGACCAGAATCTTTGTCGTCATTTGTTCGACGTATTTGTTACCGTATAAGTGGTCTTCAACCAGTTTAGATGTGACGTAGAACAGCGATCTGATAATAAATAGGTCACGTCCATAGGGCCGCTTTCCTTAATCCAATACAGAACCGCATTACACAATGGTTAACATACATTTTTTACTCTCCGGTGGATAGAACTGTAATTATCTTCTCCAACGTCCTGTAAAAGCGTGCACGATTTGACAAGTCATAAATATCGTCTATGTCATGATGATGTCACGGTAGTGAAGACGTTCCCGTTTCGTGACCAACGACAACAACGATGATCGACATTTACGAATAAGATGAATCACGTATCTACCCCTATTACTTGAAGTAGTTTAGACCTAGAATAACCATATGAGAACCAAGTAAAGCGCTTGAACTTGAGAGAAAAGCTGTTCTTGAAAAAAAGTTCTTTTTCATGAATTATCAGTTGTTATCCTTCGTTTCTTATTCGAAGCTCAAGTACGTTCATCGCTACTTCAAAGTAAAAACAATCATCTTCACACACACACACAGTAGAGCTTGCGTAGCACTAGACGCAACTTTTCCTCACAACGTAATATTATATACTACTACATAACGTAAATATTCTGCTATGCGTAGGATCACTACGTCTATAATAATGTGGTCTATATGCGTTTTTCACAGTTCTGCTACCGGCCCCCGCGTATCTCCTGGCGTCGATCTACTTCATCACGTTTCTCGTTTCACTTTTTCTACTCTCCGGATTGTTTCTGGTCTGAAAACGATCACCGATCAGGCATTGAAATAGCAGCGTTTAGAAAGCTGAACACTATTATCGTTTAATCCACATAGAAAGTTGCACCATTGGTCAAGTTTGAGTAAACGTAGCCTTCCTTATGAACACAAACTTACTATAAATAATCAACATACAAGTTATTTCGTGTCAATCAATTACGTGAAGCAAATAAAATACGACGACACAATGTGACACACACATTAGATCATACAGGGATCGTATAATTGACCACTTTTGTTCGATTTTTCGAAACGCAAACGCTAGTTACCGTCGTTGAAGTACAAACATTGAAAATAACATGATTTTTTTTTTATTGCCTCGCCATGCTTAAGACCGCTATTTATTTTCCCACTTTATTTTATAACACTAACATATTGTTTTTGGTCTGCATACGCTACGTCGCTCGTTTACCATCACGAATCGGCAACCCCGAATTCAGCGCAAGTCAACGTACCTCCTGGCCTGGTTGTTTGTCCTTGTCATTTTCTTCTTTCCGGAGTGCGGCCTCAGTCTGTTCATGAGCCTCAAATACTGGGTAAGCGCGTTGTCACTGCAAATCTGTAGGTTTCGTAGAATAATCGCTATAAAATTATATAAAGTAGATCTACTAATTAGCGATTCTACTAAAGAACGATTTCTTAACCACTGCGAACTATCGCAATCTGCCGCTGAAGGGGCACTAAGAAGTAAACGGATAAATATTAGTTATTATATTGTTTTCATTACAACTCTTGATTGGAATTGAGTTGGAAGCGGTTATAGAAGGTTCCGGTCGAGCCTGTCCTACAGATATCAGCTTTCGTACTACTCAATAGGTACAACCTATTGTATTTCTAGAAATGGTAGAGGAAGTTGATTGATAGAAAAAAGAGTGCGCAAATTTTTATGATTGGGCAAGTTTGGGTTTCGCATAAAGTGGTCTGACCGACGACGCACTCCTCAGATACTGCAGCCCCCAAGAGGCTTGAGTACGAAGCTTATCGCTTTGGATATGTATATATATATATATATTTTTAAGGATACTTAAAAATCATGCAGTCTGATTTATTGTTATTAATATTATCCTTGTCATCATGACAAATAATAAGGTTTTAAAATAAAGACGTAGAACATCTCAAATGTGTTTCTTCGACTTTACACTAGCAAAATAAACGCTTCGGTCACTTACACAGATTGATGATTATCAAGTTAACGGTTTAACACAGTCTGGCCTCCTTGGACCGATATATAATAGCGGCTATCAATTAGTAATTGTGATGATCGGACAAATCAGCTTGACTGCCTGATACAAGTCCAAGGCCACTACAATTAAACTATTAGATAGTACTTCTAACACTGAATTCACCTGCGCCCGATTACTTTTACCGTACCGTCATACGTATACATGTATATATGACAACTGAAGGCAATGGAGACCACGTTCTACTTTCCTGTTACTCTGCTACTGCGTCTCGGTTCGCCTTGAGATTTGTCCGAAGTACCTAAGCCATACAGTTATATTGTTACATAGTTATTTTTCCATTTGAAGCCAAAGAAAATCCATCCACTAAGAACATAGGCCGCCTTCCGTTCTAGTTGCTGTAAGTGCAACCCCCTTGCGCTCCACCCCCGAAGCAGATATTGCCCGCCCCGACGCTGTTGTTAACGACGATATGATTCTATCACACAAATCAGATTTCTGCTGCTGCTGCTGCTGTCTCCTTAACAACGCGTCTATCTTGGCAGCATCATTCGATGAGAGTACCCGCTTCGAATTTGTCAGTTACTGCGCGACAATCATCATTTAACCCTTCACCCAACTGAACAAAGAATGTCCCAGCAGTTCAGTATACGATAATCGATCGTTGTTCGAGGTTACGCCGAAGTAATAGCTGAAAGTGGTTCCAGCAGCCGATAACGATTGAATAATCGACCAACGCTAACGCCAACCTCGCCGATGGCTGTTGTTGTGAAGATAATCACTGGCGAGGAAGACGGTTGCTGAGCAAACATATCTACCGAGACGGGCCTGGGCTGAACACCCCAACTATATCAACGCTCAAGAAATGCGGACAGACGTAAACAGAGAAATCCGCCTCTGTATAGGTCGAAAGGCTGGGGCTCCGTAGCGGCGCTGGCAATGCACCTCAAGCCGTCGAATTATTGAAATGACATAGAGCTTGAATAGAAACGCAATACATTGAAGAGGCGGAACAGATCTGGAATAGTTGGTGCGCTTTGTAAGCAACCGATGATCGACGGTTCTCAAAGGGCTGATAAGATTCGAGATCTTTAGGACGATGAGTAGGGGACGTATCCAGAACGGTACCGGTTGATGGATAGGAAAGGAAAATTTCTGGTAGAAGGCAAATTATTATAGCGATTCTTTCAAAAGTCGTCATATATCTATTCCTGATAAGCAAACCTTCATTACAGAAATAACTAACCAGTGCTTTTTCCCAGTTGTGTAGAAAAGAAGAGGTATTCAACTCCGAACGAGTAAAATCGTTGATATAATTGTTTTTTTCTTTTAAAAATTCCCTTTTACTTTGGGTAACGTTACTGATCCAAAAGCAAAAAGTCTTCTCTCACAAACGTCCACGTTGCTGACTGTTCAGTTCAGCTGTGATTACCCTCACTTCGAACTGATATCGCCAGTCTCTTATCTCGAACTACGCGATTTTCATCACCACAGAGACACACACAGGTGGGAGTTGAGATATTTTATCAAGCGCAATCTCGTTAATTAAACAGTCGGCCTAACAGCTTTGCTCGAAACCTGTATAATCGTATAACAAAAACCGCCAGCGACCGATCTCGTGAAGAAAAACAACTGCCCAAGACGCCTTAGTTGCAAAACCTCCGGATAATTATCATAGATTATCCCTTTGGCGGATAGATTGGTTCATAAGGATTATCGCTGTTCACTGCCCGATTTTGAAATGATAGTTACCCGTAAACAGGCCAGCCCCTGCCATTCACAGAAAAATTGGCCCGCCCAAGAAATGCCTCTGATAGAATGAAGTCAAAAATAACGATCGTACAATTTTAATCAATATCCTGCGATGAGCGCTTGTCCTTTAAAATGTTTGGTCAAACGCGAACATGTTTCTAACAGCACAGCATCAAAGCCCAGAGACGTGAAGAAGAAACGCCACCGTCGACAAGAAGCCCCGCATTGCTACTATCCAGCGGTCATCAACAGAGGCTTTTTGCAAACGATGTGGGAGCCGATACTTACTGTAGCCTTTGCCAAGCATATTCGTGGGTCTGTCTTTGCATGTGTATATATTCCTTACCGGGGGAGATTTATGAAGGTACCGGCAGTGTCACTTTGCGACGGTGCCATTCATAGCTTCGGCCCCTTAAGTTGAGCAAGACAATCGATGCTGGTTCATTATCGTAAACGAGTGTGGTCCTTAATGAGTTATTGCTGATCATTATTGAACTGGGTCGGCTGTTTCGACGACTGGGCTTAAGTTAGCTAGTAAGCAAAATAAGTTCACTGGAAATACGAGCTTTTGAACAAAACATGTGACCGACTGAAGTAGCACCAAAAATGCTCGAAAATTGAAGATACGCGCTATCCTGTATTTTGATATATCCTGTATTTTAATATAATAATAATAATAATAATAATAACAATGGACAATGGATTAGGTCTCATTGCGTAGTCGAAGCTATTACGTTGATAGACCTAATGATTAAAAAAAAAAAAAAAAAAAAGAGGATAAACTAATACGACTCTACCATGATCAAGCATGTTTTTAACTGCTCAACGCAGCTTCCTCAAGCGAGATATCGCTCGTCACTTGTAGGGCCCATTTCAGTCATTGTTTTGTTAACTTTTGAACAGAAAGTAAGCACTCTCAATAATGATGTTATCCGTCTATGCTCAACAACTTTCATCGCCATAGCGAACGATGTCGCACGCCGTAGCCAACGAAATAACGGATTTTGTTCAAGGCCAGACAGATAAACTACCAATATCTAATATATATACGCATATCATCCCTATGGAAATGCTAGCAGATTACCCTATACCTTGTTAGACTCAAAGCTATATCGTTATAGCGGCCATTCTATTTCGTATCAACACGAGGGAATTCGTAGGGTAAAGGTGACAACATCAACAACAAATCGTTACGATGTTGTCAATAAAACTATTGCCTGCTACGTCAAAGGCAGATGGCACTCGTTGACTGAATCTATTTAAGATATCACTCAGTAAAGTGATTCTTCGCGTCCCGTTTATAAGCACTACGACTGACCAAAAACAACTGAATTTGTAAAATACGGGGCTCGACGACACCCACAGCATGAACGTCTATGTGAGTTTCGCTGTATGATCTTTTCTATGCAAGAAATACAATGAATTGTCATCCGATTAGCGGAAAAAGCTGTTGCATAGACTTCTTCGTGAATATTTATTACTATTATTGTTATTAGGTATTGTTGGCGTTCGGCCGCAATGTGGGTCATAGACCCTGCCAATATTACCATGGTCACTGGTCGCTATTTCACTATCGTCGTTGCCACCATTAGCACCGGAGTGATCGTCCATTCACAATTACAAATGCTGTCCAGTTGTTTCCTCGTCAAAGCTGGCAGCGATTCCGAAAGCGCGACTCATTTTGGAGCATATTAGCTGTTAGCATCGTTCTTCTTGTTTTCGTTGGCTGGGTCACAACTCGAAATGAGGTGTACACGGCGGCGGGATTCGCGATACTGGTCTACCGGAGTTTTGAATCAGTGCTCTGAGACTCCCGCAGCCTCCCGCGTAATCCCGTAGACCCCCCACCTATTCGTTTGCATACAAAAGCAACAACTTAGCGCAGCATCTCCACTGAATGGAAAATAGGGATTTCATCTATGCGACAACTGACGCACGACCACTGCACGCTATTAGCATCCTCTCAGTCGGCGGGTTCTGTTCATCCGACTGAGAACTGCTTGTATTTGGCGATTATGATAATGCCGACACCGTTGCGGTGACGGTGGCAACGATCTCAGATTATCACAGTAGTACGTATCATCTCTCGCCCTGCCGTAACGTGCTTAGCGCTCGAGGAGCAGCGCGCCACCTGGTAGGTGGGAGCACGCATCCGCACGCCACTATCTGTACCCCGGTGGACGGACAAGGAAATTTACCCAAGCGAGACGGCCATGCCAAAGTCGAAGCTGACGACAAGGTTTTGCCGCCGATGGCCGACGCACCAGCATCTTACTTAGACCCTTGCTATGGGGAAGTACTTGTAACGTGGACCACTTATATAGCCGTCTATTGTGAGAAGGAAACGAAAGACAAACACATAAAGAAACACTCAAGCAAAGCGATGCCACTGGCGTAAATGTATTGACAATAAGGCTATAGATCCGCTCTTATCGCTATCACTGCAGTATCGGTCTGTGGTATTCTAGCTCATACCGCTTGGTACTGCTCGCAAAATGTTCCCTTACTAGCGTCACTCCGCAGAGCCGTGTCCACTGCTGGACTTATTGTCGAAGTCCGCATCAAATAATGGTGTTGCCTCGTACCTATGCTTTCATTACGCCAGATCAATACAAAATGGCGCATTCGGAAACTAGATGAATGGGCCGAACGATTGGGAAATGCATAGAACAAAGCTCTCACCTCTGCAACAGTTGTAGTGGTAGTAGTTGTTAGAATTGATTGTTCCCTGACCTGTCTGAGCGCTAAGAGCAACACGGATCAGCCACCCGCTATTACGACGAACCATTCATCGTACGCGTTGTTTACTATTATTACGTCTCAAAGGGCTATCGATCCTGGCCAAACGGCCACCGAAGGTGGTCAAGTGGAAACATCGATGCGGCTGCAGCTGTAAGACAACTGCGGGCAGATGGACCCAAGGACCGAACTTGGGATAACATCGCTCCGTACAATAGACACTTGATAGAATCGTTGTATCGCGACTCGATGAGCAGAGTGGACGTCGAAACCGCGGTGATTCAACTTAAGGATAAAAACAATTCGAGCAGAAGCGACATGTTCGGACAGTTCAGGAAACTTAGTTCAGAATAGAAGATTACCTAATGCGCGATTCAGTGGCTCCGAGAGGAAGGAAATTAGATGTTGATCATTGCTTATGCCAGTGGTGTAGCGCTTGTAAATGAATGGGCAGGCAATTCGTAAGTGTGTACCAATAAAAAACCCTGTGTCCGTTTTGTTCCGGGTGTAGCTTCTAGCGAAGGAGTTCCTGGGAATGTGAGATCGACGTTTCTGTCGGGTTACGGGTAAATATTTGTGAACGCGCTATATTCCAATGATAATAATAATTATGAGGTACTATCTAATTTGCAAAATTGTCTGGCACGACAAGATCCCGAGCGTGCTGACTACACCATCCCGCTGCAGATTTTGGCCCGCAGTTAACACGGACACGGATACCATATCTTAAGCTGTCCAAAGTGTATTTAATAGGTTGATCGTTGCGGGTGTTTTATCTCCTACTTAGGTTTTCTGCATCTCTCGTAGTCATTTCTCCTAAGTCATATAGTATTATTACATCCTTATCAGAGTCGCCGAATATATATATATATATATGTTGGGCCCGTATACGATATACGTTCTGTATGACAAAATATGTTGTTTTCAAGTGAGTTTTATGTTAGAGTAATTAGCCATCGTTTCGTTATGTTAACACTGTGCTTCTATGGGCCGAAAGCAAAAAGTAGCACAAGAACAACTCGTACCTTCTATCTACACGTTTACCAATATTCTGTACCTGGTCCGTATGTTCCATTGTTACCTTGTATAAACGGCCAACTAATCATGACAAAATGATGGTTCAGTCCTCTTTTCTACAGAGGCGTTTTTTCAAATTTTTTTTTTCTCTATTCATGGCTCTTAAACACGATTAGTCGAACTAATACGGTTGGAAAATTCACTAACTTTCGTGAAACTTGTGGTACAAAAGCCGTTGTTCCGTCTATATTCTAACAGTGTTCATTATCTTATAATTACAGAATTTGAATTCGCGCGGCGTTGCCGAGCTTTCGTTCTACTGCACACGGCTAGCCATTAATGCTCTCTGTATCATTTGCATTCAGTCGCTGTATACGCAGTGGCGACAGGAGAAGTCTGTCATGAAACGTCTAGAAGACATGAACATTGTAAGCGAAGACTCAGTAAGATTTATAAAAATAATAATCAATTGATGTTTATTATGACCCGTAAACGTTTCAGTCAATCAACGCTGAAGAAATTTTGTCGCGATCAGTCGAATCGTGCATACGTGCTATCCGCATGCGTAGGTCGGTCGAGGTGAATTAAATTGCCTATTGTTAATAATGCGATACATTCGTTAGATGCCTTCGTCAATTTCCCCTGTGATGGTTGCTAAGGAGCCGTTGACCCATAATGGAATGATAACCCAGTCGCACCGAGGTTGGTCGGTATCTTCTGCCCCACGAATAACACCACTGCGAACAATGTTTGCCGATTCCGAGCCCACTTTTCTTGGCTCTCCGGTCGGCTTGTCCAGGTGGGTGGCGTTTACTGACGCTGTCACCGTTGTTGACTACAACAACCTTGATACGCCCTGAGTTTTTTTTCTCGCCCTCTAATAAAATGAGTCTTAAAACTCGTTCGTTGCTTTGAAAAAATCACAATATTCTGTCAATTTTATCAGTCTATGAAATGTGGCAACGTCTGATAGCTCCATATCTAATCCAATAACATTTTGAATATGATCTATATTGAGTACTACAGATTTACATAGAACGACTATGTAAGAAACACATCCACTCATGTGAATGTGTAGACTGCTTAAACTTCTGTTTATTTTTTACTTATTTTTGATGGTGTTTGCTTATACCCGCACGTCTATTTGCAATAACGAGTCAGTGTGTCGGCAAGCGGCTAAAAGCCAATCCAATTTGTATATTGATAAAGTGTGTGTGTGTATTTCTAGTACTATAAGATTGTTTGCCTTAAAGGTAACTCTAGTTTACCTATCTGAACATTACTGAAGAGTCGCTCTGAAGCTTGCGCTGCTTCTCTAGATTGAAAATAGACGGCGTTGGCAGTTCCTGCAGAAACAAAACGTGGAATCGATCAGCTTATCTCAGGGTTTCCGTTGTCATAACAAACCATCCTGTCTGAGAACGACAGTGCTGATAATTGCATGCTTCTTACGTGCTATTTCCTTGCTATATTTCCATATTCGGGTATGATCGCTCGATAAGGAGCGCGTCAATGGTTCGTCGTAGTCACTCGTCTGTGTCATCTTCGATTCACTCAGCAATTGGAGTATCGCCATTTCAACCCCAGCCTTCGCCAATTTCTACTAAACAGAAAAATGGAGATCCAGACTTTTTCTGTAATCCTGACATACATTTTCAGTCTTTACCGAGATCAGAATTCGATGTGAAACTTTTCCGACAAGTGAGAAAACCGCTTGCTAGGACATTTTCAGAGGTAGGTTCCGATTCCTACGTTTCCTCGATCCGGCAGTTCATTCC
>NW_019212987.1:14461-76735 GCF_002532875.2 Varroa jacobsoni
AGGGAATGAACTGAATACGTATATATATATATATTCAATATGGGGTCTACGGGGCATAAATAATGCAAGATTGCATCGATGTCACTGATGTGTCTAGTGTGATTGATTTTATGCGGGTTTTTGCCATATAGTGAAATTGCATGCACATGTGCGGTATTGATACTTTCAAGATCTGATCAGCTTGACGCTAGTTTATAGCATAGCCTGTATGGAAGGTCTTAAGTGGCCTAGAAAGATAATTGTTTCCTGTCTTCTTGTCAATCCCATGATGATAAGCTCCAGCCATCAAATTCCCACCATCGATGGAAGCCTAATCATCACATCTCAGAGAACGCGACCTCATCTGAAGATCTACATCATTTGCCGATTGGTTTTGACTATACGCGCAGTCTAGACCGAGCAGAGCTACGGGTAAAGCGGCATCAGTCTGAACCATTTAAAGAACGACTTCCCCGACATTCTGATCATTTTATCAACTCCGACAGCCGGTATATATGCGTATAGGCATACAATGTACATTTACAATAGTCGATCCATGGGATTTTGAAAAATTCAATTCGCATTCAAAATTAGTAGACTTTACAAGATATCTGGTTGCATCCTTGTTTACGGAATTATAAAAATGCCCACTTGTTATATCCGTATATGCCAATTATAGGCCTTAGCTGACACTATTCATCACTGACAATCATAGGTATTCAATAGTTGTTTATAGTATAATAAAGTAAACAAACAAGTCTACTGATTCAATGACCTTCACTAAAGGTCATAAAAAAATACCCAATGCCTTTGCTGCGAGGGCTGCAAGCTCTAAGTTCCGTAATACCTGCGTTGGTCACATTTATGAATTTTGCTTCAGTTCAATATGACATAATTATCGATGATCTTTTCATTGTGTTTTGCGTGTCACGGCCTCTTTCAGGGTAAAGCCCGGTGCATGCAAGCATCCACAACGTCATGGGGGTCCACCGGACCGCCGTAACGTTCCACTGTCCACGTTGCAGCTGCAAGGTATCACACTGGGTCGAGTGCATTCGGCTCGACCTTTTGACTACTTAACGAGACCTGGGGGAATGTCCTATCTTCCTCGGCCTGAGCAAGCGACCAGTGGATCAAATCAAAGTGTCCGGGATATAGCTTTGTAGCACAAAACCAGCCATTTCACTAATGTTTGATTTTCAATAGTAGCCAGAAGAATATATAGATAGATCACCTTCATTATTGTACCTTTTTGCCCATCGTCATTATCATCAGGTCGTCGCCGACGGTATAGCAAATAGCTTTTGTGACGAAAAATGTCCCGAGAGGCCTAACGTAGCCTACTCTGAACGCCTACAACGCTGGCGCAAAATGAATAGAATTGAGGAAAAGCTATGTTAAATCATATATAGCCGTTAATGAAATCGTTTAAATTGAACTGTTGAGCGTGCAGCTTGGGAGTGACGCAATACATACGCGTACAAATACAGACTCGTTGTGGATTGAAGTGAAACCACCAATCTGAGCACTATAGTTAATCCGATTAATTTCACTATGTAAGACAATGGGACCAGGGTAGCGGCCTGGGTCTTGAAAATAGATAGCTATTGTTTACGTTTCATCAAAATTTCACCTTTATTTCTAAAGCATCAATGTCAACAAAAATAGTGTTTGATAAAAAAAAAATGTTCTTATTTTCAAGGACAAGGTATAGTGGCTGAAAATCACATAGTTCTCTAGAAACGAAATCAAATCGTTCTTTCGGATCAACCCGAGACATAATTCTGCCTGGTTCTTCACTTACAAGTGCCCCTATTTCGAATTCGTCGCCGAGCTACAACCTCATCGTCCATTGATATTGATAAATAAACTTTATTAGTTTACACCCTAGGCAAATAAGCCGCTGGCAACGATACAAATCAGTCAGTGTTCGCTAACCGCCTAATAGACTAACTAACTGAGTTTGTTCAATAGAAATTTACGTTAACTTATGCACCAATAGACAGCTCTCACGAAAGTTCAACGATACTCAAGTTGGTTACCTCGCCTTATAATTCTACTACGGTTCCATTGGCGTAACAAAATCTCTGCACGGGGTCCTGTTGGCTACAACACACAGGTCTTGGTGATGTGCCTATAACCTTTTTGCCTGCAGACAGTTTGCAGCAAGAATCAACTGGTAGGAATATCCGCTCAGCGCGTTAGAGTGATGCCTATAATTAAGCGTGAAACTTCGAACCTAATTTTGTAACGGATTGCAATAAACAAGACTGCGGGCTATTCTATGGTAGAGAGAGATGAGGTGACCGTTTTGGTTGGTCACATTCTATATCCAGTTGCTTCGGGAAAGGACAACGATGCCCAGTGCTCTTGTTTATTCGCACCATAGGATTTTGTAGTAGTCTTCAGCTGGCTATAAGTCAGCTTCATGAAAGCAACTATCTACCAATGACCAGTGTTCCGGGATGAATTATACACACCGGTGGATGTTACGTTACCTCCATAGCAATGTCCTGAGGTGTTGAGAATTCGAAATCAACACGCAGTCTCGGTCAAGGGTTGCCCATAAGAAACCTTCTCAAATGGCCTCACCAAGTTTCGAGTTCATGGGCTATCGATATTAGCAAATAAAAACAACCTAGTTCAGAAATGACTGAAACTTTATGGGTCCCAAATCAACCGTACTGTTGGCTTTGTACATATTTTTTGCTGAATTTCGAAAAAAGACGATATGACGACTAATTGGGAAAAAGCATCGTTCGGAAGGGAGCTCACGCTACTAACAGCAATATCGAGAATAGGGCAGGGAGAACGACGCTTGCAAACTTTATTCGACGGCCCTACCCAGACTAAAGTACATGCATTAATTTTAGAGCCCATCAAATAGACCAGTTTGTATTCTGGCTGGATTTTGATTGTTGCGATCAATAACTTGCCATTAATATTATTTCACATAGGTAACCTTCGGGCTGTCTGTAAAGTAAACATTTGTCTTCCCACAGAAGATGACAATGGCATATCGACGCGTCATACTTAGCAGATCTTCGTTTATGAGGTACGAACGTCATGAAGAGCCATTGTTCTACTGTACATAATGATCAGAACTTGTTGTATTATATAATAGGTAACTAGTATCAGTGGATAGAGTGGTGTTAGAAGTCAATAAAATAATTATTAGTACACCGACCGATTATTATACGTGTTTTTATTAATATTATTTGACAAGAATCTATCTGACAGAAACAAGTAATCTTTTGACATGTAATTGTAAAAGATAGAGATTTCGCTGTTACGGTTCCACAAGGCAACACTCATAGTGTAGCAGGTACTGTTTCAATTGTTTGTGAAGTATCTGTCGGAGGACGATTCGATCGCAATGGCAGCTTCAGATCTGATGACACTGCAAGCAACAAAGCATCGTTAATCAGAAAATATTTTAGTTATGGTTGGATGTGGCTTTCGGCAAACGGTGACTTGGTCCGTTTCACGGGTTTTAGGTTACGCGTCAACGGTAACCGGATTTATATCTCTTTACTTCGCAGTATTAGTCACGCCTAGAACGTATTGCGTTGGAGCTCTTTGTTCTTTAGCGTCCTTTAGTAGAAACTCATTTTCTGTGTAGACAAAATTAATCTGGTACCGCCAGCTGAATTGGGCTGGCGCAGCTCTCCATGGTATGTGGGTAGACAAATGCGAATTGGGCATCTGGCAACCCACACTACAGCTGCTTTAGGGGATGTATGGATGGGTATTTTCGCGATGAAAGGCCTTACGTGGCTCCTATACAGTTCGTTCGACGTCTGAACGCTGTTCATTTAGTGGGCATTTAGCTACTGAGCCCGGGTAGGATCGTTCACAAGAAATAATCGCTTGACAGAAAGAGTCGACGGTTCCAGTAATCACGCTCTTCAGTGCTTTATAATCTATTAAAGACATCAAGCTATCAGTGACTGCTGGAGGTGGCGACAACTTAATTTTGCAGGCGTTTTTATTCTATTAAAGATCGACGACGCGTGTGTATATGATACAATAATTGATATCCGTACGCAAAAAACGCGTATACATAGTTCTCATTATATATCTGTGATTCTTGATAGCTGAAATAATTTTTTGAAAGTAACCAGTTTTCATTTGGCTGTTCGTACTGCTATCATGTAGATAGCTGTGAGTAAAAAAGCTTACGGACGCAAATATAGCGACAGAGTAGATCATTCTTGCGTGGCTCAATTGCCTACCTTTGAGGACCTTTAAAAGCGTTGGGTATACAATTGTTAGTTTGGTTTTTTTCTTTTCCCGCTAACAAAGAATATCTATTACGAAAACGTATCACTTCGATCTGATAAATTTGAATAGCCATCTTAGTATTACCAGGTCGTACCAGAATACAAATCAGTGATATTCGACAAGTTTTTTAAGGAATCAAAACCTACAAGCAACCTCTGCTTGACTTAATATGTCGTTATTTACTAGTTGGGAGCTTTACAAAGGTGCTGCCTTTCTAAAGGTCTCGTTTTGAGTGAATCTTTGAGAGGTTATCTTGACAATGCTCGACTCTAAGGATCCCTTGGTATCTCTCAGAGAATTTGACCCTTACAGTCGCGGTTAGTTTAAGAGACTGCAAAGGTATAATCCATTTCACTAAAGACAGACACCTGCTTTGTCAACGTCTGACACAACTGTGTTTACCGAATATGCGATGCAGTAATAGCGTGTGCCTATTAAACTTCGCGTAGATACGCTTCGTTTCGTGCTCACAGTAACTAGCTGTCTGGAACAATGCGTGACTAAGGTAGTACAGGACGTAAGATCCAAAATATATATTATCATTACTTTAGTCAAACGATCAACTGCCGATATTTTGGCCTTTTTTTTTTTTTTTTTTGGATTTGCAAATATTACACGCCCTTAGCATCTATTTTTTTTTTTTTTTGTTCAAAGTAAGCCTGCCTATACTTCAAGTCTATTAGAGTACGTATTGTGCTCTCTATCTAACTAACTAATTTACCTGCTGTAGTGCAAGCTTGTGGACGTCAATTTGACGTCGCGTGTTGGTGCAAGCGATGTACAGATCTTCATACATGCTACCCGTTGATGTTCAGTCGAAGCTACTTTTAGGAAAAGTTCGTCCTGAGTTAAATATAGCAGGCGAATTTACTCACTTCTGGGGTGTCTACCACAGATTGCTGTTGGAGCAGACCGTAATTCTCATATGGAGTGGCGAACCCCTGATGATTCCCCGATTCAATCATTGCGAAACTGCATCTGAGGTCAGAAGTACTACTCTAAAAGTGGACGGGCCGCAGCAAGCAAGCGCTCCGACCTTACACCGTGCGCTAAAATAAGGTATGATGCCTGACAACCAGTATATCGAAGTCCTGCTTTTGACATTAATATGGTGTATTTCGGTAGACGCGTTACAGCCAGACAGCGATCGGAAAATAGAACTGAACCCCTTGTGCCACGCTCCATACCCCAAATCACGCTCTATCAAGACTCAACGAACGACAAATGTCTCTCCGCCAAATATCATCATTATTGTTATTGACGATCTTGGTTGGGACGATATTAGTCTTCATGGAAGCCAACAAATACTTACGCCAAACATCGATCAGATAGCCAAGGAAGGCATGTCAGAAGAATTGGTGAAACGTTTTTGTGCTTATATTATTTCTGAATAGGTATTAATCACCTAAGCAGCCATATTGAAAGGTTGGCCAATATAACGTTATATTTGTATCAGTACAAGAAATAAATATCAAATTAAATAAAGTACACATTAAATATCCTGTGACAGTTACTGAAAGATAAGTTTTAACATGTGCTTACGGTTTTCATCGGAAGGTAGAGGTTCTGCATTGATAACGACGTATTGTTCTACTCTCTGTATATTTCAGGTGTGTTACTTGAAAACTATTATACTCAAGCGATATGTACCCCATCGCGAGGCGCCCTTATGACAGGTATGTACCCGATCCACTTGGGTCTTCAACACGACGTCATCGCCGGAGCCCAGCCGTGGGGCTTGCCTGCTGAATTTAAAATTATGCCTCAATACCTTGAAGGTATATCATTTTTTCTCAACATATCCTAATTCAGTTAAAAGCCAACATGAATTCTTTAAAGTAAAAAGGCAAATTTAAAGCCACTGAATATACAACAGAAACTAACTTCTCGAATCTGCATGTTCTAAGCTACTTTCCCAACTTATTTGGTTGATTTTAAACAAAAGCAACCCTATCCTTCTACCTACTCTCACCTGATTTTTTATGGTTGTGACCTTGGTACGCCCTTTAGGTGCCGGCTACGAGAGCCATATCGTCGGAAAATGGCATTTGGGTCACAGCCGATCTGAGCTGTTACCGACTCAGCGTGGGTTTAAGACTCATTTTGGGTTTAGGCTTGGCCATAGTGATTATTACAACCACTGGGGTAGTGAAAGCTCTTTAGTATCCGGTGAACTTTATAAGGGCCTAGATCTTTGGACAAACCAATTGCCTGAACAGCGATTTCACGGCAAGTACGCCAACGACATCTTCACGAAGAGGGCCATCAATATTCTCGAGGTGCGTATATATATATATATATATATATATATATATATAGGTTCGGTATAGCCTAAAATTACACGATGGATTTACCTTAATGTTATTTACTTTTGGAGAGCGCAGTATTGCTACGGGCAATTCTATTTAATACCAAATTTAATCATCTAGATATGAAAGCGTATACCTTTCTCAAGTCGTTAGCCATAGGTCGTACTGACAATTTGCGAAATACACGTTTATCGAAACGTAGATCCAGTGATTTCTCCTCATTGTCTACACATACTAAAGCCAGCTAGACTTCACAAACGATGCTACAGTTAATCAATAATATTTTTGTTATTTCAGAATCATAACATGTCGAAACCGTTGTTTCTTTACATTGCACACCAGGCGGTCCACGTTGCTAACAGCGAAGCACCTCTCCAAGCTCCACTTGCGTTCATTGACAAATATAACGCAAAAATCCTTGACGAAAAACGAAGACACTATGCAGCGATGGTAAGGGAAACCTTTAAGAAGCCTAACATCGACTCATTGTTACAATGAAATAGAATTCCATATGCCATGAATCACTTGTGGCAGACTTGTGGTAGTAGTAATAGTTTACGTTGTCAAGGTCAGAGACTGACCTCTATGAAATGTTTTACAATCGCAGAAATTGTTCTTACCAAGTAGTCAAGAAAAGTTGAAACCGTCTTTAGTAGGTTTTTGTGTTTTGCTCCTAACCCCCCGCTCCCATCCTAGTTCATAGTCATTGTTGAAAGCTATTTGACTGAGCCAATAAGTTCACTTCTGCCATTGTATGATCCTAACTTCGATAGGTGTCAGCCATGGACAGTTCAGTTGGAGACCTTATGAAGGCAGTAAAGGACAATGGTTATGCGCAGAACACTATCTTGTTCTTCACCAACGACAATGGTGGACCAACAAACGGCATGGCGAACAGCGGCTCCTCAAATCATCCCCTTCGAGGTTGAGTTCTCCTTTATCATTACTATTGCTATTATGATTAGCATTATTATTAAAGAGTACCGAGCAATTGTATCAACAGATATATATGTCGACGCTATAAAGTCGATTTAGTTTCCCTGTCGCCTGTTGAATGGTTTCCGATTGTAGATTGGCTAGATCGGCGTTTAGCCTAAGCGTACCAAAGCTCTCTATGCGATAAAGATATCAACGGGGAGACATGTCGAGCTAGTTCCGTGCATAAACAGGATGTTTCATTAATAGATTCGTTCAACCAGGTTCGAAATATACCCTGTGGGAGGGCGGGGTTCGTGGAATCGGTATCGTTTGGGCACCAGGTCTGCTCAACAAGGGAAAATACACCAAGTTGGTACATATCTCGGATATTTTACCAACAGTTCTTCAAGCGATTGGCCAGCCCATACCGTTAGAGTTCGATGGAATTTCATTTTGGGATCAACTGCGCACGGCAACAGGAGATCATCGAACCGAGTAAGATGATTTGAAATTGTATCAAACCCTTAATTATTATTGATAAGTTATGAGTACTAATTAGCCGATTTGCAGGTGTAAGCTAGGACATCGTTTGGTTTTGGTATTCGATTTTTGTGGTGTAGGGTATATTATATAGATGCAAGATCTGCTGGAATTTTCAAATAATAACGATGCTGAAAAATTGCAATATATAACCCAAGTTATATGTCGTCTCAAGTATTTTTCTGCCGTTTGGGTCGATTCAGTCTCAGCAAAAGTAGCTTTGAAAGTGTCTGTCCGAAAGTGTAAGCCACAGGTAGAGAAGCTACCAGTATTAACTACAAATGTATGTATTAGCACTATATTATAACTCCACAATAAATGAATAGAATAAGAATTGACTGTTGATAGATTGTGTAGCCTACACCGTAACATTACATGACCTGGCTTTTTAAGTGAATGACGTACCGCCGCTCGTATCCGACTGGACTTACTCTATTTGAACGTATGCGTGCATGAGCCTGCGTGCACCTAACAGCTTCCATAGTAACTATACGAGACTTTAAAGCTGGAAGCTACAGGGCCCTGCGGCCCGAGGATCAGTTGGGGAGCAAAGAAGCGCACGTGGCTAACCGATTCTAATTCGCAGATTGTTGCATAACGTCGACACAGTATGGGGAACATCCGCCTACCGTTTGGGTGATTTCAAGCTCATTTCTGGCATTTGGGATGGCGGTCGCTATGACGGATGGTACCCAACCGTCGAGGCGACTAGTTTTAAAAGAACAGTTAAATGCGCCGGCAATGGAACATACTGCAATGGCGCCAACAGACCTTGCCTCTACAATCTTCGCGAGGACCCCTGCGAACAAAACGATGTTTTTGACGAGCACCCCGACATTGTGAAGGTGAGTGCGTGGTACGAGGGGATATCTTTGGGCAACACATAATTGTAGCTCCGTATTGGTGCAGTGATAACGTGCTTTCTTGCGAAGTCTAGCTACGCGGGAAAGGGTAGTTCAGCTTCAAAATTTGGCATGAACAATCACGCTTAGTTTCACACTTAAGGGATCAGTTGCCTAAGGCGATTCCTAATAACAGTATTGATTTAGAGAACTCCAAATGTTTATAAGCACGATTTGGTAAACGCGACCGCCATTAAAATCGCATAGAAATGTTTTTACATTTATGCGGCTTATTTAGGCGGTTTTTGTATGTAGATCTGATGAGGCTACATTGACAATGTAATAGAGGTGAAATACGCAGGTCTTTTCCATACTGAATGCACGATTGTATCGGTCGTTTCGCAGAAATCAGAAACGTTACGATTTGATCACTGACATAAAAACAGATAAAAAAAAAAAGTGGAACGTGCTAAAATGAATATACTTTTATGTATTCCAGGCGATTACCACTAAGATAAGGTGTTATGCCAAAACAATGCGACCCATAGAGAACAGACCTAATACGAACGCGGCCGATCCGGCCAATTTCAACTTCATTTGGATGCCTTGGGAAGACTACACGATGTTAGATTCAATCAGATAATAGCCGTAATACACGATCATGCTAACATGGGCACAAAGTGATCGTGTCTGGGTATAACTGAAACAGCGTTAAATAATCACAGGCAAGGGCATTGGGCAGCTCATAGTTCGATTCGTGACGAGTAGCAAATGCATTCATCGATAAGTGCATAACTTGTGTTTACCTTTTAAAATTAAAAACATAAATAATAATTACGTTACGTTAAGGTGCCCTAGTCGTATATACAAGAAAACTATTCTGTAACGTACGAAATTATTTTCTGTTTGCTTTTTTTTCATTCGCTCTATACACACGATTGTAGAAAGTCACAGGATTGAGATCCAGTGAAGTAGCGAAGTACTACTATTCACAGCGACTGTCATATAAGCGTATCTTTTTCGACAAGTTAATGTTAATAGATAGGAACACGCGTACGCATATGATCAATATGGGTTCTCAAAAATATTGCACTGATGATTATAGATGTGAACGTGTCCCTATACCAAGCTTCATTGTCATCCCTTTTGTTTTCTTTGAACTTATTCACCTTGCTAAGTGACTTGAAATATATAAAAAGGTATCTGTCGACTATTTTCGTATTCCATATATTTTAATCGTAGTGCACGATTCTGCACGTAGTGCACGAAAACTGGGGTTCTTCATCGGTTACTTTCTGTATTTGGTTGTTCGTGGCGACATAAGTTCTCACGAGGCTAATTCGACATACGGTTGAAAAAAAGTACAATGATAAAAGCGATATAGTGAACCGGTGTTACTTGAAAGTTACTCTACTAAAATCCGTAAGGAGCTGATTTAGTCCTCTGAGAAAGCACCACTAAGTGGTTCAGCTGGTCACCTGCCGACAAACGTCCTTTGTTTCTATTGAAGTTAGTCTGGCCTCGGTGTAGATCGAAAGCTCGCAGTTATTCTGTCGCAAGCATCAGTAGCTTCTAGCTGTAACGTACCACGAAGATCCGCTAATCTGATTGAAAATATTTATTAATGGATGTTCATAGAGAAAGGCGCTCTGCAGTGGGCGCTTCCACCAGGTTCAAGAACAATTATAAACAGGGTCAGATCGGACCCTTAGCAACAACATACAGACTACATACGTGTAAAGCACCTCGTCAGGACACATTAGGGAAACAAACAATTTACCAATAGCAATTTCAGTTTAAACTTTGTCCTTAACTTAGACGCATGCCTTTATTTTTAAAGGTAGACAGACTCAGCTAGTCCGTAGATTTATATATTAGGTTATGTCAAAGTTTAACTTATACGACGCTTTCATCTTTGGGGATATTTTTCGAGTTTTCCTTACATATGGTCCCATGAAAGCAGGTTTTACCTTTGACAAGCCTACCAAGAATGTCGTCCGTCGTAAGCCGTCAGTTAACAGAACTTCTACCTCGAGCTCAAACCAAATAGGATCTCTCTGAATAATCCCATTTGAAACTTGTTAATGGAGTCAAAATCGGCAAAGGAAAGTAATTGAGCTTCTAATATTCCCAGCCGCCCACGCCAGTTTAGAGTTCGTCCAAACATCTTTTTTTGAGACGAACTTTCCCCTCGAACCGACCGTAGCACGCTCCTGAAATGCAACTTAGCGGCAGAGTTTAGTTATGATCTCTCGTGGTATACCCCAAAGCCATTTTCATTATCTAACGATGCGCCTGCGTACTAAACCGCGAGAGGTTGTGGAAGTTTTTGGTACGCTTTTTGCCGATCCAGTAGAAGTCATTGCTTTCAACAATATGTGTCAGAAAATTAACTTTGTTTTAACTTATACTACTCAAACATGATGACTGCAGAATCGAAAAGTCGTTGACTTCAGAAAGCTCCGGATAAAGATGGTTTGACGAATTAGAGCTCAGGCGTCGTATCAGCGTCCTACCTCTACCATCTGTGAAAAGTTTTGGAAGCCCTGCTTTCTCGCATTAAATCAGCACTTAAATTGCAATAAATCAGATTGCGCCAGATTTGGGTAGGCTTGTATTTCAGTCATTGATAATCTTTTCTTCAGCTAGCCGGATCACGGTAAGTCTGTCGTACTTGGATTCACATATGTTGTTGTAGGAGAATTTCAAAGAAGGCAAAAAAATCGAATTCACGTTCCAGTCTCATCGAGGTAATTTATTTGGATCTAATCTTAACGTTGACTAGTATAGTAGTCAGTAGGACCACTTGCACAGGTAAGCCTATATAGAATACCTGGGTGGAACTTAATTTGGCCTTTCTCGGTGGCAGATGGAGAAATAGATGATTAGGATCGGCATTTAATTGATAGCTAACACATGCTCCATAAATGATTGGGAAAAAATGTTTTCTTCTGGTTATATTCTATGATTGAGTACCATGTAGGGGGTATGAAATCTTACGGCCTACGCATGCGCGTGCCTCGCTAAATACGTTTTTTCGGCACGGACCATTTATTACATCTTTTCGCTATAGATAATAAGCAAGTTAGCGGTGTGACAAACCCTATACAGTGTTGAGTCACATAGAGACTATACAGCTGCGCGTTGGACGCTTTCCTTCACCTGACATTTATCTGAACTGAGCTTGAATAAAAAAGCCTGAAGAAATATCTTTATAACCAAACGGATTCCTAGCTAATTATGCGTGAATCTTCACCCGTAAAAAAGGTACTTTATTTCAGCTTGATGCCCGAGAGCGGCTGAGTAAATTGTATCTGATAATCTTTGTTCATCAATCAGAAGGTGAGAAGTTTGGTATTGAAATGAAATTGGGGAAGTGGAGGGGATTGCCACCCAATAGAGGCGGGGTGCCCAGTGAACTCTTTGTCAGAGTATCTTATCAGTGTTAATAAAAAGAGCTAGTGAAATAAGACTCAGTTTTTTTTGACTGTGTAGTAATCGTATTTTCTCCATAAATTTGACTGGTAGACGGCCAGTATGTTCCGTTCATATAGACGGTACACCCAACCCAGGGAAATCAAAAATACGTCGAAAGAGTATTTTTATGCTTTTGTCAAGCCTCAGCGTTATTAACGTCTCCTTAAATAAATAACATTAGGTGCCAGCGGTTTACCTCAACCAGATACCATTTATATATAATTATATAGCATCAATTTCGGTCGTCGGATATTTAAGTAATAATTTTTCAGTTATAACTTGAATTGTAATAAAAGCGATTACATCAAAAATATGTCAAAATATCGTTGTGTTAACTTAAATTATCGGCATGTTTAGAAGTTCAGCACATTTTTCAGCCCCTTGAATATCTCTGGATATCTTAATATTTCCGTCGAAAGATGTCCGTCAAATGTGGGAAAACAGATAACGTTCTCATTTGCAGCACTTAATAAACAATAATAGTAGTAATAATAAGGTAAATCTACATGAAAGAAAAAATACATTTATTGTGGTACGTAGATTACTGTTGAAGTATTCCATCTACGAAAATCATAAGCAATACTCACGTGATGAACATTTTAAGTAGGCTAGACCTGCCCTAGTTCCTATAGTCTTCAACTATTAGCACCACAAAAGACTGAACCTCAGTTTGAAGCGACTAAGGGGTAATGTATCTTAAAGTTTGTGCATCCGAATCCCCCGGCTCGGGAATTCTGGCTCATGAAGTTTATCATTGCGATTTGCCAATCTCAAACCTAATTGTGTTACTAATAGAGTTACGTTTGTTGAATTGAACATTACGTCTTGAACTAATGTTTATGTCGTTGTAGCTTATTTTCTTCCGAATGCTAAAGCAACGTGCTTACACGTATTCGAAAGGGGACGGGTTTGTTATCTCGTTAAAATCGCCTTAACGCATAAACTAAAAACAGTCAGCTGAAACACACAGCAGGCAAAATATGATACGTACAGGAGGACCGCATTGTTACATGTCAAAACACGTTCCTCGCTCCGGCACGATTACATTTTTCGAACGACAATTGCATCTGTCGTCGACTACTCCGTTGGGATATTCGACGCACTCGGATTGGAGCAGCACCCAAAAATGTCGGATGAAAGGCCTCACTAGTACCTTGTTATGCTTGTTGTTTTGGGTAAAGCCCATTTACGATGCAACCTAACTCGACCCCAAACAGGTAGGTTTGAGAAAGTCTTTCTCGCTTTTAATCTAGAGAAAAAACCTAACTTAATGCGAGGAAGTCGACGTATCGGTGTGTTTTTTGTATAGCTTAGACTATTTGAGCGGATATGTACGTGTTTATCTTTCTAGCGCTAGAGAAAAAGCACCATTCAATGGAAAATATTGAAAAGTCGCAATGAAATACTTTTTTGCTTCAATATGCCCTGCTCTTACTTTTCTTTTCACCATTTTTACCTAACGTTCATAAAACGTCTTCGACCTTATATTTCATAATAGATTGTTGCAGTTGTAACATCATTCCTTTGCCATAATGCAGATTTTCTATAATGCATGTTATCGTCTTCTATGTGCTCGCTGCCTAGTATGTTGTATTGATAGAACGGTACCAACTGGTGGTCGATTCCGCTTAACATCGATAAATGTTTCAACATAGCAGTTTACCGTTTTCTTTCCTGTATCATAATTTTCTGTTTGATTGAGCTATAGGCGGATTTCGGAAGCTCCGTGTCGTCTTGTTGCTCCTCAACGGTTTTCACTCACTGATCTTCAATGTAAAAGATTTCTCTTTTCAGATATGAGATTTTATCTATGGGCTATTCGTCTAAAACGCATTTAAGGGTACATGATATTCTGTTTTTATGCTGTTTATCAGCAGTAAGTTCGGGCGTCTGCGAGGCATCCCTTCTCACCTCGAAGAGGCGATTGCCGAGCTCGAGAACTCGCTGGCCTCACCCGAAGGGGGCGAACGAGCCGGTGCTTCACCGTTAGCGATGATCCTACATGGAATGGATACAGCGACCGACTCTAACCTGGCCAATCAGCTACGGCTCTTTACTCAACGGTACGTATATACGTGTCGTCAACAGCTGGCTGCACTCTACAAAAGCTCTGCAACACATAACAGAAAATCTATAGATATCTCAGCTAAGTGATTGCTCTAGTACTCTTAGTTACGACATGTTACGATACGATTAGAAAAAAAACAAGAGAATGCGTAAAATTACAACCCACCAAAGATCATTGACGCTAGTGTCTAGTTCCTTCTCAAATAGCGGTACGATTTTTGCTTGGATTGCCTTGTAGACTAAGTGAGTTTGTGACTCAAAGCCGAAGTAACGCCGAAGCGGAGGCCGAAGCATTGTGCCAGGAGCGACAGAAAAACGTGATAGAGGCTGAAAAAGCAGCAAAAGAGGTGGCGTTGGCGAAGCTCCGTACCGAAGAAAGTCAACTTCAGTTGGAAAGCGTCCATGAGGAGTAATCCACGCATTTTCGCTTATATATATAGCTAGAGTAACTTGAATCTGAAACATGTAGTCAAGTTTAGTCTTTAATTTTTGTTGCAAGGGTTCCTGCTTGTTTAGCGCCATTTCATTCACAATAGATTTAAAGAGAATTCGGAAAATTGGTCTCGCAGTTCGCAAACTATTGGTTATTACTAACTTCCTTTCGACCAATATAAATCAAACTTGCAACGACACAATAGATAACCTGTGAAAGTTGTCGGGCGCCGGGGACGTCTTGCAGAGTGGCGTTCCTCAAAGCTGATCTCGAAAACGAACGGGCTCGTATTATTCAGTTAGAAAAAAACATCGTGGAGATCAAGCATCAAGCAGGTGTTCGCGTTAAGGAAATCGAGGCTCTTGAAGCTCGCCTTAAAAAGACTGAAGATGCTCGGGCCGCTTTCAAGGAACAACGGGACGTCCTCACGGTTAAACTAGCTGTTGAGCAGGGTCGGCTTGTTGCCGGTGGGTGTCATAAGATTATGTTATTTGTCGAACTTTGACTATAACTACATTTCCGGTTAACGTACGCAAAAGTGTAATATTTTTTTACGAATGTTGAAATAGAAATCGGGGTGTTCTTGGTCGAGGGATAAAAGAAAGTTTACATTAGGACAAGACTGACGCTTCAGCATTTGTAGTTCTACCTTTATAAGTTACTGTGAAATGCTGGGGATTCTTCAAACAAAGAAATGCGTCCGAGGTATTTAAAGTACGCCGTAATTTTTAGTGAGAGGTATGCACTGCATATTCAGCATTTTTTTTGATTGTATAATTATTTTTTCTATTTTAGTAGTAATTGTTTTGGTATTGTCATTAATCGTATGATCTTAAATAATAAATTTAAACAACAATTGATTTCTTGACAAATCATGTCTGCTGTGTGCATGGTCCTTTAGATGAACGACTTATGAAAATTAGTTTAATCAAACTAATTAAATAATAAATCAGAAACTTAATACCATATCCTTTAACGCAAAACCGGTAATGGTGGGACAATATGAAACATGGCCTTCAAATATGTCGTTGTTAGGACTGATCTCTGAATAATTGTCGATGAAAAATTATTTCAGTAACTGCTGCTTTAGAGGCCTCGGAGAGAAGTGCACAACACCGCCGGTCTACTGCTTTTGGCGAACATCTGTTACCGGCGCGAACCAGCACGCCCCCGATTACAAACTGCACTCCTACCTGTCATCAGATAAGGCAAGTTTGCGTAAGTGTGCGATCGGTAGTATCAAAAAAGTTATTGTCGTCATCCTTCTCTTGACCCTTTCTATGATGACCAACTAGTTCCATCGAACACGTGCCAATGGATAATGGTGATCTTCATTCTCTGCCATAGCTCAAATTAGTCGGCATTAAAACCGGTCTTTTATTCTTGCCACTTTATTTTTTAGGCAGGATTTAGCGGAGCTCCGAGCTGTAAACGAGCAGCTTCGCCGCGAGTTAACCGGATGTCAAGAGAGGGCGGTTCGTCAGCGAGAAGCTAGCAACGCCAATGAACGCCGTCTGCATGATCAGCTCAATCGTGCGCGGAAGCTTGTTAGCCAAGAACGTAGCCGCGCGGAGAAGCTGGCCTATCTCCATGCTGCTCTGGCGTCCGATCGGCGTAATGCCGCCGACCTGATCACCACACTACAGTAAGCGACAAGATCAACGATAATAGCTAGAAGTCTCATACATGCTTAGTCCACTGAGATGCTAATGGAGGCGTAAATATAAGAGCAGAGCAGTAGGAATTGGTCCTATTTTATTCAGGTGCTGTGATTTTAACGTACGTTTACAGTTCTGCCCTGGTCTATTAACGTGTTAGAATTTTATTAAATACATTCAATAAGATTAACTTTCTCGTTTCACACCTGCAAGCACATACGCTATTTCACCTGGAAAAAAAAACTAATTATTGTTCCTGTCTTCGCCATTCTGTGGACGCCCGCAACTGTCGTAGAGGTCAACTTACCCAGCTCCTCTACGATAATCAGAGGCAACCACGGGGCAAACAACAGGCCAGTAGTAGTTGTCAGTCTTTTCAAAAAACTGAGCCCCAGGATGAGTCCAGTGAAAAAAGCGACCCTCAGGGAAATCGACAGCAAGACGCGCAAGATGAACTTGAAGAAGATACGCTGGTACGGGCCCCCTCTGTCGAAAACTTAAGTTGCAGAGAAAACGAGCTTGGTCAGCAGGAAACCCAACTTCGAAGGAGGCACAGCATTCCTCCTAACTTACAACAAGCAAGTTCTATTAGAAGTACTAATTAACCCGTAGGTATACCATATAGTGAAAGACGAAGGTATACACATCTATAGTACATACATGTGTAATAATAAATAGTTAGGTCCAAATAATGCTATGGGGTTTTGTAGATTTCTGTAGGCAACAGCAACCCTTAATCACTTATATCGTATGTTGTAAACACTTCGTCATGGTTGTATTTCTATAGATTGTACCCGCAATACAATGCCACTCAGACCTTATGGTTTTTCTATTCTAACCATTTTATTATAGATGCGCCATGAAGTAATGCTAGCTGGTGAGGGGCGAAGCAATTAGGTTGTAACAAAATAATGGCAGTCATCTGCCCTTCCTTATCCCTTCAATATATATACTCTATTTGTTTGCTTCTGATATATTGTATAAACGTGTTCTTTTTCCTTATCATTAGCCCGAAGCTCCGTAGGCCATAACTGGTATTACGTTGCGCAATACACGTAAATTTTCGACTCTCGCTCTAATTTTCCTTACGCCGAACTCAGGAAACTGCTGTTCTGGCCCAAGCTGATTGTACTGTACAACAAAAATTTTACAACTCAGCTTGAAAGGACCCTCTAAATTCGAGGATAAAATTTGGGATCTCGTGGATGTACCTACAATCAGCCATCTCAACTCGATAAGGATTACGGATATCTAATAACAACTCACCAAACAGCTCGTTAATTATTATTAATGAAGATAGGCTCCAAGTACTCGACTATTACGAGACGCTATGTTGAATGAAAAAAGGTCCATTATTTATGTTACAGTCTAATATTGCATGTGGATTATAAATAAATTAATTTACTCTTTCTCTATTTTGCAGGCCGCGACCGAAAATTGCCCCACGATGTGAAAACCAAACGCTGTCGACAAAGTTTATTCCTTTTATTTATTCGGACCGTTCATTGTGTCCGTATTCGACGTTATGTATGAGATGGCTCATTTTTTTCACCGAAAAGACCATATTACCAATTTTTTTCTCACATCGGACGTGAGTTCACCTTCAAAGCGCTTTTACTCGAAAACAACGTGAAATATTCTAGCGAAGACTTCTATGACAAAGTGGGCGGGTTCTTATTATTATTCTAATTAAAAAGGAACGCATGGAATAAATAATCTTCCTGCTAAAGTATTGTTTCTGCTGTAATAAAAAGAAAAAGAGATCTTTTTATCTGACTAGTTATGTGTTGTAGTTGTCATACTAATATACCGCTCTCGTCAGAACCCGCGCAGATTTGACGATTAGAAGAAGTCAGATCCACGCGCCGTCTTCGTACAACAACAATATTGCGTTTGCCTACGACTAAACTTAAAGCCATGAAGTTCGAAGGCAGAGGGTGAAGTGAGAAGGCAGTCGGACGATTTTCTTTGTGATGATAGAAGGGTCCGCTAGGTACCTAAAGCAATGCTCAGCATTTTCTCTACAAAGGCAAGGAGCATATATTTACATATGAATTGTGAGATTTACTTATCTTGTTAGAGGACTGCTCACTAAACCTTAATGCCTTAGCCCGAAGTGAAAAAGCCCAATGACCCACCCAAAGTCAGCCTTAAAGCCGCGTTAGTGCTACTTCAGTGAAGCAATGCCCAGCTAAAACAGTTGTACCGGACGCAAAGCTCAGAGCTCGTTTACTTCTTAGAGCGCTGTACGTATACGAATATGCGATACTATGCAAAACAAGTCTAGCCTTCAGTAGATCAGTTCCTTTTGTTGTTGCGCTTAATTTTGTTGTTCTGTGACAATCGCAGCTCTCCCATGAGCCTATTCCATTTGGTCCAATGTATTAAGCCAGTTAACTTGTTACACTGATGAAGTAATTGGCCCTAAAATCGACTCGAATAATAAGATGCTGTGACACAATAACGACTCAGAAAGATAGTAGAAAAATTCAGGTTAATTTTTCATTGTCACCCTCAGCCATCCGATCGTAATAAGACAGCTTTCAGCTCATTTTGTCCCTAACGTAAAACGTTTCCCAGTGTTAAATAAGTATGCCAAGCTTTTAATTTATGTTAAAGCATCGGACGATCCTAGGAGAGTCTCCGAGAACGCTAGCTAAGATCTTCTTTATATTTTTTGATAAGTATTCGATACCTACTAAAGTTAGTTCCGCATCGACTCAGCCGTACTTAGATAAGTTCAGAATTTCTGAAATTCAAGATATTTTAAACATTGATTTTATTGTCGCAGTATCAAATCGCTTACCACGCTTGCTTCTCTTGACTATGTAGCAGTTTTTTTAGCTTTTTTTTTGCCTTTACTTCAAACAAATGCCGGTATAAAGAATAACGCTCAAGCTAAATTTTATGTGCTGTGGCATAATCTCTGTCTGACTTAAAAACTCTGTTTTTAAGGGGAATGATTACGACCATATTACCTATTATGAGAGGACTCGATACTGATTATCACAAATATGTGTCCGTGTGTCCACGTACGTTTGGTGATCAGCTGTTGATGCACGTCTTACGTGCACTCACACATGCAACACGCTACGTATATGTGACGGTATAATAAGACACTCGTGAATGTGCTGGTGTTGGTATATATTCACTAGACCCTATTCACTGCCATTTAGAAAGTCGGAAGCGATCTTTTTTGAAGTAACCGATAAAATGATTACCGCATCGCAAGACCCCCAGAGAGTTGCTGCCAATTCAAGTGGTAAACATTAAGCTGTGTTAGGTGAATTGCTAGTTAGCTTATTACAACGAAAATTAGATTGCCGATAGTAACTGGCCAGCGGGGCACGCATTCATAGGTCATACCTACAATGTATTACTCCACTAGGAAGTATAGCCAGGGAAAAAATCGCTTCTCCCCGATGTGGATCACCTATCGATGTAGTATGTCGATGGTAGTAGTCTATCGCTTTCACCTGTTACTGAGAAAAGGCTAATTAGGTGTTACTTAGTATGATATTCTGTCTGGCTTTGCCTGTACAAATAACACCACTGATTGGAGCGCCAACCGACGCTAGGAAAGGTCAAGAGAAATCTAAATTTCTAAATAAAAAAACTGAACGACGAATTTACCGTGATACCAAGTAAGTTAGAGGAAGGATATGATCGAAACTATATCCTACTTCAAGCTGATGCAATCACTTGGTCTTAACAACAGCGAACAAAGTCCTTAAGGCTTTTCATTTGTGACACAGGTATAATGCGCACATGACGCCTTTTCCAGGGCCTTTTTCAGTCAGTAATCAGTGTTTAAGTGTTCTTTCTGATTCAACAGTTATTGCGTATGGGCAAAGCGAAAATGATAGCCTGGTCTGAGATGCGAAGGGCAACAACTCCTGCTGTGACGCAGCCCCTGCCAGAAAGCTTCGCGCCAGAACTCCCGTTAGCTATTCATGGTTCGGTACACGAATATACCGTTGTACAATGAAAATCATCTATTACGCAAAGTCATAATCAAAGTCTGCCACATGACCTGTACGTTGTTTCGTATGTCCTTTGCTATCGGTTTGAGCAGAGCCAGCTTGCTTCGTCTCGAGAGAAACAGCTTATTTTCACGAAGCCTATGCCATCTTAATTCATATGGATGGCTGCCAGTATTATATGTTGGGTCAGCTTCTTGTTCTTCTTCGGAAGCATGAAACTCCATCAGCGAAGTTCAAGTGGACGATGTCATAAAATTTGTCGGACATCGAATTGGGGTCTGGAGTTCCGCTAACGGTTGAAGTTACCATTAACCTTTACATTGGTTTGCTAAATCTTCTGCTCGGAAAAGTATTCGCAATGATAGAAGTAACTAGTGTGTTAAGCTTTATCTAGAAGTTACATAATAAATTATGTGAAGCTTTGAAATAATTTGAGATTTATATTTTATAATTTATATTTGATAATAAACAAGTTAAAAATCTTATTATAACTATGTGGAGGTTCTCTCCGTCCCTTTCTGACTGTCGAACGCTTGACCTTTGGGGCAACTTTGCCACGGTCTTATTTGGCGATTTTTGTCTTATGCAATTGATTTTTTATTAGGCTTTTTACCTATGCAGCCTACGTTTGCTTGATCAAGACCCGATCAAGCACGGAACGCTGCCATTGTCTGTTAAATATTTCGAGCTTTGAATGTTCAGGGAGACCAGCCCAATTTCTATGCAGACACAGACTAATCGCAGTTTTTTTTTCTAAATAAACTAAAAATTATTTTCATTTTGAAAGCGAAAAGCTCAGTTAAGAATGTCTAACATTTTATTTAATGCTATTTTAGTCGCTTAGTAAATAACACCTATCCTAAGTGCTTAGTGGAGTGTTCATAAATCATAGCTGATCATTTAGTACCTGTTAACAACTCACAGAAATGTCATACTCGGCCACATCGGCTGTGTAAAAAGTCCTTAGAATTTGACATTAATTGAATAATAACTTTATTTCTGTGGTAGAATTATTACTATCTTGTCACCCTTGCCCGTCCTCACGGTGGAGCATTTAAGTTGCACTTTTCCACCAACTAAATATCCGTATAGAGCGTCCAAGTTAAGTTTCGCCTACTGCGGAGTAGTCCGTCTGACTTGCCGGTGCATAGGATGTGTTACGTCGTCCAGTTACATGTCATCTATTAGCCCACGCTGACGAGAGATTGCTAGAAGATGCATGGTATAGATCTTTTGCAGTGGACATATTTTCCATCCAGCAAGTACCGGTAGCGTTGCCTATTATGGTTTCTAACAATTCGTCTGTCTGCTCAGTCCATCCGGAAACGCAGAACCTATTCCCCGTGCTATTTCGATCAATTTTTCCCTCGGTATCGGACGATGTATATGTAAGACTAATAATACACATCACTAACGTATCAATGTAGCGACAGTCGATTTCTTGGCTAGTTTTTCTCTTAATATGTGATCGGAATCTTGTTCTATTTCACCATATACTTTCCATATTCCCTTGTCCATGCATGTCCTTTGTGTTAACCATTAACTAAATGCAGTTGACAATAATCTCCTATATGTTGCATCTGTCGTTAAGAAAAAGGGACTACTACCCTGTGTGATCAGTGTCTGGGCGTATCGGTAGAAACAACACCAACGCTTACCCCCTACAGCTGACGCTCAAAGTGACTAGCTGCAAATTAATCACTCCTGTGGGACGGAAGGTCGGTCTTCTACCCACTCGAGCATGGCTCTATGACAACATCGTGTCGAGATCGGAGCATGATACCATCGGATATGTAAAACTTGGACCTAAAAAAAATTATCGGGACATATTTACATTGAAAAATAAGAGCAATACAAATAGTTACAAGTTGCTATTTCATATCAATCGAAGTGCTGGACTCGAACGTGAACGAACACCAGTTGGCGTAGACAGAGTATTACTGAAATCGGCCCCTAGGTTTGACTGCTGGAATAAGCGTATCGGCTCACCCTGTGTGGAAAACCGAGTTTCGGTAAACGTAACTCTACTTACTGCTGTGTTCATTTGAATAAATGTAAACCAACTCTTTTAGCAGATCTCCTAGTGTACGTTTACGATGTCCGTCTCTATACGATTTCTATTATTTCTTTTGAATCATAAATTAGGTAGTGGTCTGGTTATCACCATGCGAACGCTCGAATAGAAAAAATGGCCGCAATATATCATTTGCAATCGTTACAAAAAGGCTATATATATATATATAAAGCGCTGTCGATTTCAGCCCACGAACCTACTGAGGTTCGTCATGTCCGAACAGACTCACTGTCAACTAATTGAATCGATAGCAGCGTTCTGCAGGTGCACGTGTCCTTCGTATGAAGATATTTTAATAATGTCTTCTCTAAAAGCGAAGATGTTACTATTGCTTTTTCCGGTTACGCCGTGACTCGTATCTACAAGTGTGTGTATACAACCAAGGTAAGACATGAGAAAGGAAGAGGCATAGTTCTTTTCTAGACACATTTCTAGTACTGATTTAAAAGATCTCACTGAACCGCGCAGATAAATTGCGACTGACCATAGACCTATTCGATTCGGTAATTGCAGACCTTTTCATGTATGCGTATGTCTCACAACAGCGCCTGTGTTCAGGTTACTCCGAGAAGAGAGCAGAAAGCGCTGCGATCGTGATCTTGAAACAGAAGACATTTAATTAGTACGGTCGGTACTATTAGTAAAATTAATACTAATTCATTACACACGTCGTCGTATTAATTTACTGTGTGACAATTCTTTTCTTCTATTTCAGGTTCATAAAAATGTTCAAACTAAATACTGAGTTCTATATCTTTGGTACTGTTCGCATTAATACAATGAATATGAATGAAATGCTATTTAGTATTGTCCGGATCTCCTAGCGACAAAACGATACGTAAGCGACTTATTTTTTTTTGTGAAGGCTATTGCGTACACTCGGTGCTATGGGCGCATGGGTATTGTAAAACCAATAAAATCGTACAACAATGCATACATCGGATGATCTTGACCGTCGTCACGGTGCCCACACAGAACGTTGTGTCATAGACGTTACGAGAGATTGATTATCCGTTAAGATGGGAATCGGACGACGGCAGTCACGGTGAAATAATCATCCCACAACACCGATCTGGGGCAAAAACAGGCTTTGATAGAGGTGTGTTTAGACAAGGAAAATGCCGTTATCGCTATAACACGAGGCCTCTGAATTAGGATTTTACCCCCGTGATAATCCTTGAAAGGGAAGTCCGTTTTCGTCGTCGAAGTAACTAGAAGAAACGCGAGTGTGCATACGAACTCCTTTCCCTACTTTGAAATTTCTAATCATCCGCAAACTAGACAACGGATAGAATTAAATTTTCCGGTCGCCATCCTCGACTCGGCTTCAATTGATTAAGGACGCTAAAGGTAAAGCTAAAATATTCAGTCCAGTAGAAGTCGTAAAATGAAGCTGTTGTTTAATTTTTATTTCTATTGTCCATAGTAAAGTCGTAGTTTAGTTATTTTTTTGTTTCCAACAGTTGTTAAATAAAGAGGTTCCACAAACTACACGGCTGTTCTGCTGAACCTAATAAACGCATTGAATCAACATTGACCTACACATTGATCAGCATCGCTCTACCATCCATCGATCGATGCGTCTGTTACAACGGTCGCCCAAAGACTAGCTGAAAATATCAGCATCATATATATGTAGTACACGTTATATGTAAGCGCTGTTTACATATATTACCACCGATCGACCGCATTGACTGATACAAACAATCACCTACAATATTATATATAATCATTATTAATGATGACACTATCTTCTGTCTACTTACCAAGGGAAGATGGGGAAAAAGGCTCATTGTCTTTTGTTGTGGAAACTTTACCCCCAAGTCACCTGTTGTGGCTCGAGGTACTCATTTCTATCTAGATATATTTATCTTAATTTGTGTGGATTTTTTCTCATTTTCTGCTGCTGCTGTTTTTGCCTGCTGCAGCCTTTGCCGTAAAAACCGAACTGCCAGTCTTTTGGTCGTTTAGATTTTCGTGGCCATCGTCTGTCCGCCCTGCCGTTTAGCCTTCGTACTCCGCCTCGCTATTTCTGCATTGGCTTATATTTCTCTAACTATGTTATACTTTGCTTGCATTTACCTGCTGCTGCAACTGCGCCGTGCTTATTGCCAGGATAACGAAGAGAAGATATCGGCAAGCGGACTGCGGCGAAACACCCATTCCCATCAACTTATACCATCAATGAAGATATTCCTTTCGTTCTGCACAACTTTGGCATCTATATCGACTGGCACTCGGCATATCTTTTTCAACTACTAGTATATGACATACTGCTCGTTCATGCTCTCCAACTACATCTGCGTTCCTTGCGCGTCGGCGTCCGGCTCATGCTCTCCAGGTCTTTTCGTGTTTACTTCGCCAAATGTATGTCAGGCCATTACTCTGCTTTCCGTTCCCTTGCCTTCCGCCTCCTTTATTTTCATCGTCAACATCACAATCGAATCATCATCATTTCCGTTTTCTTCCGGCTCAGTTCCGCCGTGGCGACAGCTTCCCCGCTAGGCCACTTGCTATCCGCATATTCGTTTTCTTAATGTACCGTTTACTAAGCGGCTATGCGTAGCTAGTGAAGAAAATGTTGCTCATCATTATGGTGTCGATTTCTGTCACTAGTAATATTCACTATATCTGCGGCTAACTGGTCGACAGGTATCGATACATACTGCTTCAGCGTAAGCAATTGTCAGTCCGCAAGAAGCGATTTTTCGTAATCAGCAATAACCCGCTTGAGGTCGGCCTGTAATTGAGAACCGTTGAAAGGGAAACGTGCTTAGCATTGTATTCCGTGTCACTAAACTTCGTATTTGTATTACTGGTTATGGTGTGAGCGTGCTAGCTACAACCATCCTGCAACGAATGACTGACAGAACAATGTGGATAACTCACCTGCCAACCCAGTCTGCGAGCAAGTTCCTCACAACCATCATCACAGGTGCCAAGCAAAGCTACGTCCCTGGAAAATCACATGAACAAGTCAAGTGGCAAAACGAAATTAGATCAATACATTCACAGATCCGTTGAAGTCGATCCCAGGTCACACTTGTGCTAATCGAGGCGTGTAAAGAGCAGTACTGACCGATAATTATTCTCAGAGTCGAAGTCCAAACCGCAGCCGAAGCCGAGCAACCGCGACACCAAATCCCTTGAATGACCACACTTTTCGAGGTTGATTAGAAGCCGAGGAACTGCCGAATGCACACTGCAGGTCCAGCCATTAGTAACACTTGGACCTATTCTACCAGGTCACGCTTCAGAATATTCCCTATCTATGCATAATAAGCTACCGATACTAAGATCAAGAGGTGAAAAAATAAATATAGCTTATGTTGCTATTATTATTATTAATATTGGAAAGCCACAGCACTGCTGGCTTACCGGTCGACGAGCCCTGCGAAAGGTTGAACTTGAAGGGATGTGCCAATGATGACTAGCAAATCGCATTTCGCAAAATCCTCATCTGCCAAACGGTAAAACCTGCGCAGAGAAGTGTATTTAACAAGCGAACAAACAAATCGTGCTACTAACCTGCAAAATATGATGATGCTATTATGTGAGTATCTTCCAGACTGTCCTTTGAGCCCTGACCTAAATCCTTGCCTCATAAACTAATCCTTGCCTCATAAACTAGCTAACGAATGTCTACAGTACGCGACAGGCAACATTGCAGTACGCCTATTTTATGGTCTTGCTTGGCCGTTAATCGCTAAGAGCTCTTACCGTTCAGGGAGGTTTTCTCCGAAAAAAACGATATCCGGCTTTACAATCCCTTTACACTTTTTGCATTTGGGAATGTTGTTCGGTTTGGCTATCTCCGCTAAAACATGGAAAAAAAAAGCTGACAGTTATAAGCAGACAACGGCTTCAGTAAGCGGAGAATCTTCGATGACTATGCATAAAAATGACATGTGCCAGATAAGTTCGCTGTCGCTTCATGTACAACCCATGTATAAGATAGTATAGTGAATTGCGGACGATGTGATTCAATCCTATGAATTAATTGATGACTAGGTAAGCATCGTCTGTTTATATTGGTTATTCGTTGGCTAAAGCTCTTGGCACACCCTCCTTGACAATTGTCTTTGACACTGTCTATGGCAAACACACGTGACAAATCTGTTTGCCGCTCTAAAAAACCGGGAAGGAAACTGTTTTTTTTTCGTTCCTGCTGTAGTTATTGGTCGTCACGCACGGGCACGGTATGTTAGACACGCCTGCCAATTCACAGGAAGTTATCGATGAAGTAGTTCTATTCAACACGAGTCACCTACCTTTCATCCATTCGAACGTATGAGGTTCGTGACAGTCGAGGCAATGCGACGTATGGAAGGTACCATGGGCTTCCACGAGTTTCGCGTCAGGAATCCCGGCTTCCCGTTCAAGCGTGTCGATATTTTGCGTGTAAAGACGGAGCAGAAGACCCTGTCAACCAAGAGTCGAATTGAAACCACGACCCTCGACGATGATTTCATGAGTACCAGTATTAAATAAGTATGCGAATAATATATGTACCCAATGATACCAGGCGCTACATGGATATTTATTACAACTTCAATCTTGGTCACGATCTTCGCCGTTCATTTCTAATGTATATTATTTCGCACAAACCTTATCATACATAAGTTTCAAGAAATGATGAGCTTTTGTAGGCTTAAGTTTTTTTGGCATAAGCTCTTTGGCTAGCTCGAAGAACGGCGCAGGATTTTTGTAGAAATAGCCGATATCGAAGATGGCTTCGGGAGATGGTAAGTTGAACCGACCTAACTTCGAATAGATACCCATCGACGGACTGCAATGAACGGTAACGATAAGGATGCATGCTAATCAGTCAAATGAATATATTCGTTTCGGCTTTATCGATGTTTATGACTTTTGAAGTGTAGATTTAAGTTGAAAAGAAAATGTTACGACGATAATGACAATTCTAGGAAACCTCTCGTTGACTATAATGTTAGTCGAGACGAATGGCCTTTTAGAGCCATTTGCTCGACGTAGGTACTCAAAGCGTTTCGAAAAACGACTGGAAAAGCGGACGAGTTGCTTTCAAAAAAAAAGGACGAAACAGGACTGTTTTCCGTATTTAAGAAACGGAGAGGACTAGAAGCACGGATACCCCTGCAATCATAGCCAGGCAAACTAAATAATCAAAGCAAGCTAGCAGACTTGAAATAATTAAGCGGGTTGTAGGAAACATGGGGGCAACGAGATAACTGCAACTTAACACTAAAAATAATTACAAATTAACTAGCATAGTATAAAAGAGGTCACACAAGAGCAGTATCGAGTTTAAAGTTCAGACTGTGATTGATTGAAATTAATTTTGGTTCGTTTTGAAATAACAAGTCATGACCGTGGAAGGGGGGCAACATGAAAGAACGGTATGCGTTAGTACCTGATATTATATGATATTGTTAATTTCAGTCTGCTGCAGTATGCAACCGCACGGCAAGTCTAGTCATAGTATTTTCGGCATTGGCTATAATAGCAAAATTCTATGTAAATTTTTCAAATAACGTCGTCATATTAGTCATGACTTTCACCCTTGGGCATTCTCCTTGATTACGTCAATTGCATTTCACCGATCACAGCTACGCAACGCCACCAACTCATTCCATCTATACATACCTAGATATAGATAATTGTTCCAAATTGCCCAAATGGGGCCACTTGAGGATGATTTTGTCAAAGGTAAGAGGCAGCTTACCTTCTGAAGTCGGGAATGCCTGCAGCTGTCGAAATGCCAGCTCCAACCATAAAAATCACATTGCGGCACTTGTCACTTTGAATGTATTTTACCACCGATTCGAGAGTAGGTTCCTCAAGGAAATGCGCTGGCTGCGATGAACAAGCCGTTCCGGAATGGTCTCTGCGGAAACAGACGGACAAAACATTTGAAAACAAGCAACCACAATAATGACATAGCCATAAGACAAATACGATTGAAGATTACTGCACAAACTTATAGTCTTCGCCGGCGACCAGTACGTCTTCGTGTAAGTTACTGGGGCAAATCCAGAAGTGGAACGTAAACACTTCAAAAATTTGGCCATATTTGTCTATTCAGCTAGGCATTGATGCACACAAAGTTGGTTGAATAAACGCAAAGTACCTTCGAAATAAACGGTATAATCTGGACGTTTTGCCCATTCCAGCAAGTTTTGGTAGTTAGATATGTCGCTTCCCAGTGTTTTCTACGATTGTCAATATGAATTTTAACACTCATATTACATCACCCATGACAAACGAGTTCGACTGGCCGCCTGCCAGACTACATACTTTTTCGTTGTTTTACCTTAAAAAGGCCCAAATTTACATATATATTATAGACTATTATAGCGTAGGATCAGCATAGGATCTTGCTATTGGGCAGTGTTGGTACGTGAGCCCACATTATTGAACTGAGCATGGCGAGCCAACTTAGTGTGCCCATCGGGATTTGTCAGGCAACTTATAAGAGGACACACGTAGAGGAGTAAATTGCACAGAAATTTTACTTTAATTTCATAAATAATAAGCTTGTTAGGGATAGGAAGAACGACCTTTGACAATTTAATAGATGCATTTAATAAAAAGAATCACTGTTGTGGGAAATACTAGTAACCATGACGCCGTTAGGGCGTGTGCGAAGTGCGCGTTTTTACTACCACAAGTTCTGGGTTCCACTTTACTCTTATTCTTAGTTTAATCTGAAGCAATTTTCATAGTTCTCATAAACTGATGCACACATTCATAAACATTTAATAGCTATAGACAAATTGTCTTCTTTTACAACACTACGTAATTGCTCTGCTTTCACATTATGCTTTGTTATTCCAGTCTCTCTGAATCACAATTTTCCATATGAATAGCATACAATAAATCAAGCGACACGTCCAGGAGTAGAAATGTAACGAGATCGGTCGGTGACGGCACCTAGAGAATTATTATCGAAGTATAAACTTGACGCAGGATTAGAAAAAAAAATAACAAACAACCCATTTGGGAGTGGAACACATAAAAAACCCGGTCATTATTAGAGGAATGATTGGAAACTTACCATCCAACCGTCTGCTACTAATAAGCACTGCATTCATCTAATGATACTGCTCTTGAAAACCCTCATCGTACCGAATCGCGTTATTCCGTCCACAGCATCTACTAGTAAGCGTTTGTATGATTGGTATCTATATGGGTTTTACTTTGTATTGATGTAGCAGTTCACTAGAACGCTAAATGGCGGTAGAAAAATTATTTAAATCAGCCAATGCTTGCCTTTCAGAAGAGAAGCCCAATTTCCGAGACAAATAATTGGATATGTTTGAGATAAAATCCTCCTTTTGGCGGTCATCTGCGCGAAAAAACAGTAGACAAATGATTATTAATAACTATAATAACTAGATAGAAGTGGCTGAAGGACTCTTTGAGCCGGCACAATTCGTTGGTTTTATTCTTAATGATTTGTTTCGTCGTTGTCGTCATCAGGAAGCAGCACTACTCCATGAAAAAGCTCTCCCAATTCACAGATATGGTATTGTGTAAAATACTTTCTTCGGGATATTCACGACTCACAAATCACCTATATAAATATCTGCCTGAATCTATAGGAGGCTTCATGGGTATAATCCTTTTCAAGGTGACATACAAAGTGCTTCTAAGTAAACAGGTTATTGTTCTTAAAGGAGTCAAAAATCCGTTGTATTAGCTCACATGGCCTGCTGTACATAGGTCAGATTGTGTCTGCTTACTCTCGAAGATGTCATGTGAAAGACAAAAAAATAGAGGTGGGAACTACAGCGTATGCAATTATGTTATGCTCAAAGAAGAAAAATATATAGCTATTGTTGTAAAAACTTGATTTAGTATCAGCTCCCCGATTAGATAATTGCGTATGAATGTTACGATGCGCTACTTACAATACGACGTTCTACGATAAAACGGAGCGTTCACTGTCTTTGATAGAATTGTTCTTCATTCTGTTTATATGCATGTGAAAAAGTTCCGAATTTATTAAAGTTCTAATTTATTAAAAGGAACAGCCATCTTCCCACCTTTTTCAGCGGGGCTATTTGGTGGCGAAGTGACATGCGGCTTCTTGCAGCTACCACCGAGGCACGAAGTAGTTCGATCTTCAGACGAGGTCCGGGAGAAAGTTGGCGATGGTGGCTCTAAAGGACTAGCTCTGCTACTGCCGCTGGCTCCAATCACCTGCAGCAAACCTGAAGATGACGCACCTCCTGAAGCCATTTGATCTGCCCCTGAAGCCGTGCTATCATCAGAACAAGCTGTAGCCGAGAAAGCCTGCTGCGTTGATTTACTTTTGTTCTCGGCTTTATGACCGGAGCAATCGTTGCCTCTGTCGAGACTATGGTCTCCTGAAATAAATATGAATTTCGAGGGTTCAAAAGAGAAAACAGCTATTATTATTACTATATAAGGATCTAATCTAAGGAGCAAATTTACAGCGTATTTGAATAGATGGCCGGGCGATTTCTCCACGAAAACAAGTGGAAGTACGCCCGATTTTAAAGAAAAGTAAAGTATAACTAATGATCCACACCCGAATAAATATATCGAGTTTTATGTCCGATGATGCCTCTAGGCATTGCCTCAGACGACTGGCTCCCAGCAAAAAAGCAAATGTGTCTACGCCCGTTTCGAACTCAGAATATCTCACGTATTCCTACCTTAATAAGCAACGACACTGGATCTCGTCTGTATAATTCTCCTATTGCGACTTAACGAATAAATTTCATTGTCCAATTCGTAAGTCGCTATTCTGTTATCATAAATTTCACACCTACAATTCATAAATGTAACATAAATAGTGTGACGTATTTATAAAAAGAGATTTTCTGCATTACTCTGACACCATAGTTCTTCAACATGGTAATAGAACATTCGCAGAATTTTTACTCACACAATTCTATCTATGTTTTCATTCGTAATATACCACGTAAACCACGTTAGACTATAGCGACTACTAACTCGAGACATGTACTTTACAAGGTTGCAAACGCAACACGATATGGCCCCATATTCTACCCAACAAATTTTACGATCGATCTAAATTTACGGTACGGAAAAGCTATCTGACTAGAAATTCGGAGCTAGGGCTGGATGTCACAGAGAGTTATAGATTGTGCGCGACTTAACGAAACTTCATCGGGAAACAGAATGATACATGCAGCTCAGCGTGAACCGTACTCCATCTATATCTGGACGTCCGTGACAAACAGGCTAAACAGCTACAATCGCACATATGAATGAAACACAGAATAAATGGATTTTAAGGACTCGTATTCTCACAAGGAGTAACCAAAAGTCTTCAAGAAACGAGCGAAACATGACAAATATCGCGCAAGCTTTTTTTCATGCTCGCCTTACAAAGCTCAGCTGAAATTTTTAAAGACGGATTTCGGAAGCAAGCATATGATTCGTAGAGGGCGCCGCACCGCGCATTTGGAAAACAATCAGTATGTAGCACCAGTGGTTCGGGTATTATATAATAAAATGATAATAATAACAGCTAACGCGTCCACTGAGTAAACTCATCACATAATACTATTACCCGATAGTACCGTAAATATTATTATATATCGTTTGAGTATCCCCTTCACTGCCTCTTTGAGAAAGCTTATGTGTACTGCATGACCGATTAGTCGGGTGTTGCGCCCGAGGAAGCAGGATGAGTCCAGTAGCTCATCACCTGAAATGACCCCAAAATGATTGATAATCCATTTGGCGGACTTCACGAGTATCCTGAAAAGGCCCCGAATCAATGAATCAAGTTTTCCTTCCATAATATGCCTGCATGCTGTCATTAACCCGAAGTGGGAACTTCGGACAAAGATCCGAACTACCCAAGGAACGTCTTAACAATTACTAACGTAAGCATCTTTGACTGCAAGCTTAGCTAAACTCTTAATGGATTAGCTAAAAGAATACGATTAATATGTTGCTTTACTGCCAACAAAAAAACAATAAATAATTGACCGAAACAATGGACAGATTATAATAAAGGCCTTCTTATAGTACGGGAATGCTATGCTTGTAAACGAAAACGAAAAATGAAATCATCATTCCTTGGGAAGCCCAATTATATTCCTGTTTTTTTTTTTTTTTTATGAAAAACGAGATGCTCGAAGTTTTTGTCTTGAAATCAAAATATTTAAACACATCTGCATTAAAAAGTGACGACTCTCGTTTCACCTGTTCAAACGTCTGTTTTGTGTGTTCACGTTATACAACATTATTCAATCTCTGACGTTGTGTGCATGTACACTGTATTTGAACCTGGGTAACGTTATGCGTTTCTAAGTTTACTGGGAGAATAAGTTACTACTGTACTATCACTGGGACAAGTTTGCTTGGCATCGAATTCATAGGGCAAAACAAGTAGCGGTTGGGGTCAGGCTCGATAGCGGAGAAATCTCATTGTTGAATTCCTTTGGTATACGTTTCATCGGGCTGAAAACTCGACATATTTTCTTACAAAAAAGCGGGATATGATCTGTCTAATTGTATTATTTACTACGATGTAATCCCATTAAAATCAAGCACTGGAGGTTGTAAAGTTGGAATGCATAGCTTAGATCTCGCAGAAGGATAGTTCCTCATTGGTATATGATGGTCATGACCGTTTATATTTACCTTAATGAGAAAAAAACTTGAATTGCCTTTTGTGACAGTAGGCAGGACACGGGACCAGCAAGCATTAAGTGTCGGGTTAGATCCCTATTCGACGATCCGTTTTCACGAACTGTTTTAGTTTTTAATTTCTGTCCGCCACTAATAACTTATCATTAGTCTGAGTATTACTACGTTGACTACTGACGATGATATCATCAAACATATGAGACGAAGAAATGCACTGAAACGAGAAATAGAGTGTTATCAAAGCAGTTGCAAAATTTCAGCGGGTCTTCGAATGTCTCACAGCGACATATTTTTTCATTAAGGTCTCGTCCCTAGCACCTTAAGTTTAATGGGTCAACATATTTGACCCACTGCATGAAATAGTAAGCAATTTTTGCAAGGTTGTATCTATTAGTTGACAGCAATAGTGCTTGTAATTCCTAGAGAGCTGCATTGGCTGAAATCAGCTCAGTGAAAAGTACAACATATATTTCTCGGCACAACGCGACAAAACGTTTTCAAATGAATCTATATTTGCCGCAGAGCTTACCGTACAATCTCTGCGTAGAATGACAGTAAACAAGCATTTACTTCAACGCTTTCAGGTGCCGTACATGTCCAGTAAAAGTATCTCTTTGAACTCCAGCAGGTACCTGCACCAAACATCATTTTGAAGTGCATACACTTAATAATTAACCACATCTAATTAACATAGTGTACGATCAGCAGCAGCAACACAGCCCTTAACTTTTGTACTTTATAGCAACCTGTTCAGTTTTACGGTTGTAGTCCAAGTGCCTTAAGTATTCCGAATTGAGCTTACGTATTAAGCATTTTCCTATAAACTTCTCACTTTTAAATTCAAAACACAAACAGAATAACTAGAGCCCCGTGGTGACGGAAAATATTGTCAAGAAACGAACAAGGTTCCTACAACAATAATTCATCATAGCATTCGATATAATATATCTACACAGGCAGTGGGTGATCTGGACACGTACTCCAAAAATGGTCCTTCACCTTAACGATTCCAGCTATACTATGCTGAAAGAAATCAAGTAAAATGTAATACTACAGCACGCTTCCTGTCTACACAATCAGGTAACGGACTTCCCGTTTACTGTCCAATACGTAAAAACGACGACACGTCGACGTTTCGCTACTTTTTGCGCTCTGCGATTTTCATCGTCAGGCGTAACCAGATCAGCACCAGATGGCTCAGTGGGCTTCGCAGACGCTCAGTCCAACTCCAGGCAAGGGACTTGGAAAGGGTATCACTTAAACCAGGAAGGGTAAGCTTTCCGCAAGCAAACAGATAAATGGCGTTTCACGTCAGGCGCTCCTTGGGGCGAGACAAATGATAAATTCGTTCGGTCTGGTGCTTCGCCGACAACTTCAGATGCAATGGGTTGGTAACTGAGCCCGAGAACGAAGAACCAATATACATTGTAGCTGAAGAGGTCCTCCCATAGCGGGGTTTCATAGCTATGGCTATAGCTATGCCCAGATGCCGATTCTCCAGGACCGGACTGGCTCAGTAAGCGGTTGTAAAGAGAAGTAGAGCTAGCGACAAACAGATTAAACGAAGAGGTTTTCAAAGAAAGGTTTGAGAGAAATAAAGTACGATAACGCTAAGACCCACAAGAAAATCCTTACTGTTGCATCAGCATCCTTCACAAGACTGCTGCAAGCACCCACGACTTAATGGCGCTGCGTTCATCTGAATCGTCCTGGCTGCGCTGGGGGAACAGCCAAACAGGGGAGCACTTAGCAACAGACAACAGATTCTATCCGAGATCGCAACATGCTACAATTTTTTTTCCTGTGTCGCATCCTCCCTAGCTGTGTATTTTGAATTCATGCATAGTGCCGTTTCGGTATCGGGATGCCGATATTGGTTCTTGGATAAGTTTACAAGAATTGCGGGCTAATATCCCTATCAACAGTTCAGCAGAAGAATTAGCGCTTCTGTGCAACGCATGAGATGGGACCGACAATCGGGCTGCTATTACGATACTGTGGAATAACTGTAAGCTTCCGAGATCATTTAGTTGCCGAAAAGTTTCGAGGCAGGACAGAAAGAAGCTTGTGAGGTCATGAATCTGTAAGCGGCCAATATGGCGAGACACCAAGAACGGTTGCTTTAGCTGTCCAGGTCATCCACCCTTGGTTCCATATGAATGAGTGCAATAGAGTAGTAACATAACGAAATCTTTGTTTACTTAATTATTGAAGGATCCGCCGATAGATATTCGCTAACCATCGCTCTTGTGAACATTCATACTTCGACTTCACGTTGAAAATCCGTTCATCTACTTCGAAGATCAGAACACTATGATAATATTAACTATAATAGCACTGTTAGACCCCAACTGCATTAACAGGCCGCCTTACTAGATTATAAAATTAAATTGGTTAAAGCCTAAGGCTTTAAATGACCGAAATTCCTTCTATTAGGGACGCAGGAAACGAACAGACTTCAGCTGTATTCGATGCAGCTGAGTTCAAGCTACACACAACTCAGATGATTACAAAGGTAACTACTTTTATTCTAATCCATACTTCATTTAACGGACTCCTAACTTGTTCGTTGATCCATGCCATTAAAACTTTCCGCTTCAACACATCGTTGGACGGCTGAAATATTTGTGTCTAAACCCGCTGGATTTCGTATTCACTAATGTTATACAGTTCATTAACCATCGAGTGAGGTGGTGACATTGAGACTCGTTTCCTTAATAGATGCTCTAGGGTTTTGTATTATGTTTATTAGGTTAGACATAGCCATTGAAGCCAAATCTTTTTATCCTAGCCACCTTATCACAGACCAGTCTTTGAAATATGATGTACTAAGTGATATTCAAGAGCAAAGTGATCCACGTTTTTGCTGCGACGTTGAAATATAAAAGAGAGGATGCGTAGATTCGTCTTCTTTGTTCTCCCCCTTTATTTATAACTCCTTTGTTTGAACGTTACGTTTCACTATTTCATGTCCATCTATTTTATGTAGATGCACATTCATAAATATTTTTCTATATATCTACCATCTATTTTATAATATAGAGCCTGACCGACTTAACCATGCTTGTTTTTTGTGCCTCGTAAAATATAATGTTCACAAACGGGTAGAGGAATTATACGGACTTGTACAAAATATATTATCCGCATGCAGTTTTATCCTTATGGTTTTTCAAAGTAAGCAGCTTTACGTCCCATGGAACAAAAAATTGACCACTCACCATAAGACTCGCTCGCCCATATTTTGCGGCAATACACCACCATTATAGTTTTATATTAACTAGAAAAACGCGACACTCAAGCTAGGAAAAGCTGAACTATCATCGCGTTAAACGATGAACCCACCGCATTATATCTCTGCTTTCTATATATACATATACATATACTTCTGCTCGGTTTTCTAGTATTGAAACGTTGCGGTTTGGACCCTTACAACCTGTAAAAGACACGCCTATGCTCTGAACATGTGACCAGCAAGACCCTCAGTATAATACGCTCAGGCTGATCGAAGCTAACGAGACAGATAATCGACAACACTAAATTACTGAGCTTTATAGAAGCCGGGACAATTACAGGGTAAAAGCAGAAAAGACAACTACTTCAGCGGTTGAAGGATCGTTTTATCATTTGACTACGCAGAGTGCGCGAGCGGTTCCTTATTAATTTCCGATAACGCAGATAACGTTGTCTTGCGTGAAACCATTTTTCTTGTTACTATGATAAACCAAATCATATTATTTAGTAACGCGCTCTGAGAATTGAAAAATTACATTAAACTGTTACCGTTATCTGTCTGTCGGATTTTTCGTTAAATATAACAAAAACTAAGCAAAAATACTTTGTTACTTTTCATGTAAAAAAAAGATTTTTTTTTGATAATTAGAAACGCGTTGAAGTGTGTGATTGAAGCGTCTCGCTAATAAGAATTGTGCCTGAAGTCGATTGCTATTTTTAATAAGGTACGGCCCAGCGGGGGAGCTTTTTGGGCAAATAGTACATTAAAGTTCCATTTCTAGTATACCAGATATATGCCGCTTTCAATAATGCCATTGGACTTAAAGGTATGTATGTGGGTTGATTATGCATGCAGTTGGACTCGCAATAGTGAACGTTGCGTAGAGCTGGGAATTTGATCTAACTCCTCTAATGTTTTTGCACATACCGGTTGACCATGTTTCCCGTTAAAGACACATTAACTACGTATCTGTCATGAAATGTTACTCTGAAATTAATTAACAGAGTGTATACTATGGTCCCATGATTACAACGTGAAATCCCAGTCAAAACAGCCAAATACTGTACAAATATAGCAAAGAAACGAGGGTTTCCTAAGATAGAGTGAGCATGAAGGAACTCATAAGGCCACAAATAATTGATTAGGAAAAAGTTTTTCTTGACTAGGCTTATATTAGAAACAGCTAGATTTCTTTCGGAAGCGAAAATTTCTTAGGATCTGTCACAGACAGATAGAATTGACTATTTGCAATAAAATATAACTTTCACCAGTAGCCCATCGATGCTCGCGCTATGATCTACATCATAGAAAGCAAAAACAATTTGGTAAATTTGCAAAAATAGTTTTAATTCCGATTTTGTGACCTATCCTAGGCTGGGAACTGAGTACCCGTATGTGCCTTTATGTAAGCTCACTTGAAAATGGATCATTCATTCGTTACGTTATTTTGGAAGCAAATTTTTTAAATCGCCCGCCTCTTCTAGTTCTGTCTCCACCACGGTGGCGACATTACAGGGTACGGCATCTAAACGGAACTTTCTCTTACGGTTTGATTGTATTTGAATGAGGTATATTTTTTTTGGCGAAATTTCTACATGCATTAAAAACGCCATTCGTGCCATGTATATTCAACCGAAGTACTATTTACCGCAGTTGCAGCTTAAACTCAAGACCTTAATTTTTCACCCGACATCTTGAAACTAATCCTTCTTAATCCGCAAAGAACTTTTTAATAGTAACCCTGAGCCAAGCTTTATTAGTAGGTAAAAACTTTTTGAGGTGTTACTTAAATGCACTAAATACAAAAAAATTAGCAAAATTACGTCTTAGGATGATAGCAGGTCAAAAATCTCAAAAATATTTCGAGAGCTTCCCTAAATTTATAAAAGTGCAAAAAGGCGTAAATTACCTAGAAAAAACTAACCTTTGCAGTTTACCTAGGCGACCCAATTAACGATTGATATTTTCATTATTCATCAAACGATTTATTCATCAAAATAACCGTTAATTTTTGTATCAAAAATAACTAAACCTAAAATCTATTGAGAATCTTCCGATTTTTCCTACGGAAATTTTCCTTGATTTTTTTTAAACCGCATGAAAACTGGCAATATGAATCTATTGTACAATAGTACATTTTTGCTTAGTTTGTAGAAACGATGTATGACTTTGTATCTTAGTTAGTTTGCTAGTGCTGCTCTTGAAAAAAAAAAATCAATTTTCGTCTTATACCAAGAATGGTGCATGAGCGCATGTCCGTAACGACACACAGTCTACTAAAATGTCGAATCTAACTGATGTACCCTATATCATAAAAATATTAGGTATCGATAATAGCAATAAGTCATTAATAAAAAAAAAAATTGCTGTTGTATAACATGAAACGACTATTTTCAAAGTCAGCTCCTCAAATGATCCTTATTTGCCTCGCAGACGCAACAGGTTCAATGATAGCACACAAGATTGATTAACGAATGTCCAAAAGCACTATCTTTTAGTTCTTCATAGATATCCCTACTTAGCTAACGCTGGATATATTTCTAATCCTTATTATGTCGTTCTGTTTTATAAGTCATCCATCATTATTCCTCTACGTGTGATACAAAACATTCGATATTTAGTCGTATGTAATTACGATATTTGTTCTCTTGACGTATATAAATAGGACTATAGTGACAATAATCATGACGGACTCAAGCTCAATGGAGACTAGTATAATGGATGCGTAAAATCATCAATCCTAATTTAGACAACACAATTAGCCTGCTATTTGTTTCGAATTGCTTACCCATGACTGACGGCGTTTCCCACACTTCTTCAGCACCTGCTTTAATAGCGTACTGAGATGACACTGGAAACCTTGCAATAAAGGAGTACAAACTAGTAATCCGTTTAGTCCATTTGATGAAAAAGCAGTTTTCGTATCGGTGAGGGAAAGGTCCGTCTTTTCGAATAAGTGTCGTCGAGACGACGCTACCGAAACTAGCCGACAACTGTCCCCGACCTGTCCGTGGACAAGGTAAAAGAAATACTGTCAAACCGATTTGCCTGCTAATTCTTTCGGCTGCAATTCGCATGGAAGCTTAGTTCCGTACAACCTTCACAAGACACCAAACGACCTCATCAACGCAGGCCACCAGCTGACCCAAACACTAAACTTAGTAACCCTGTCTGGCTTACCACGGGTTCACCAGCCCTCGCTAAATCGCGTTCTTTGACCAACACCCCACACACCCAGTGCACCGCGGGTGTCAAACAACATTCCTTGTCTCTGCTATGTTTTGAGCAGTTGGCAAATTTGTCCTCGAAAATTATTCGCTTTCTGTGCAGGCTTCTGTGTTTTATCCTATAGGGTTTTTGCGTGTTTCCTTCAGTGAAGAGTCACTCAGTCAGCAGCCGAAAACAGCAGTTTAATGAATCTAATCATTTGTACACAGTGTGAACACAATGGTCTATCCGATTTCCCAATTTGATGTCACCAGCTCACTCGCATTCTCTTCAACCGTTGGGTCTGAGTAGACAACTGCTATGACTTATCCAGCGGAACTAGGAACAAGCGGATGAAAGCCAGCGCGGGCCTCTAACAAACTGCCCGAACGAGGCACAAACCAGCTACCCAACGGTGCTAAGAATGTTAAAAAGAAGATAGGCGAGAGGGTGTCTTGTGTAGATCTCGAGTAACTTTTACTGATTGTAAAGAATATATCGTTAAGTATACGGACATACATTACGATGTCTATGCGACAATGTGTCGATTCTGTTAGGACAAGCAATAAAACACCTATATATTGAATTACAAAACAAGACAAAGTAACACAATTAGTAAAACGCCTGACTTAATTGTATAATAAAGGGTCGGAACACGCGGTTCTCAGCCATACGTTAAGCCAAAAAGCACCTCTGCAAAAGCTTTGTTGAGTGAGCTTTTGTCTTAACGTGCCCTTACACTACATTACAGATAAGAAGATAGATTCTACATAGATGTTGCGCCAATAGCATGGTTCTCTGATGCTACGAAATGGGTTGATATTTCGACTTGCATGTGCCTTGAAAGGAACACCATACTTACTCAGCGTAATGGGGTGACTGGGCCCAGCCTCTGATCAGAGGAGACCAATGCTATGTAAAGTCATGCCAACCAAACGTCAATGGCACATAATTTATTTGAAACCAGAAATTTATTTGGATATCTAACATGTATGGCTCAGCGCGTCCTCATACCGCTGCGCGAGTACCAATGCTACGCTAAAGTCTCTGCTGGTGCTGTAGCCAAGGGAGAGCGGTGTTAAATTGATCTCTCTTAAAATAAAAAAAAAAAAACAACGAAATCCCTGACGCTGACGAAAAACGCTGACTTGTTTGGTCGAAGTGATTCTAGAAAACAGTGAAAATCTATCTTATCGTCTAAAACAGTGAGTTTGCTACAGTAAAGCACTATCAATCGTTAATGCTGACTTCTGCATTCTGTTGTTGTTCATTAACCCGGCACGAAACGAACTTAGCAAAGGATAAGTAAATGGTAATTTATCAATGAAGCACATGTGGAAATTATTGTGCAGCGTAATGTCCAAATTATTATCTGTGTATCTCAGGAACAACGACTTCTTCGAACAGCGACATACTACATTTTGAATATCTTGTCGGTTTGAATTAGCATCAGCTCCATATAAAAGATCAAATATATAGATATAATGATCAAACTCGGCCTTCATAAAGCTAGGACCAACAGTGCTTAGCCCATTACAGCGCACAGCGTCGTGCCTGGTGTCACTTAATGGCTAACGTTAAATTTTCTAAAAAAAATTTCACCGTCTGAGTGGTATAGATCGAATAGTATAGCAGAATAGTCACTGATAACGACATTACTTGATTAAATAAATTATATTGACTTGACACTTAACATATTATCTCATAGTTCATCGTAATCGTAGTGTAAAAATCTTATTTTACAAATTCAGATTTGCAAAGAGTGGCATCTTTTGCAAGGATCTTCGTGTAAACGTTTGGAATACATTAATTTTAAACTTTCAATGTTCCACGAAGATTTTCGGTTTACTCTGCATACATACTTCTGCTATTGTTCAGAGAAACATTTTGATGATCAGAAAATATTGTTTTTTCTTAAGTGAAATATTTTACAAACTCAAATCTACCCTTTGTTCTTCGCGCATTATCAGTTGTCTCTTATGGTGTCGTAAAGTTACACGTCTATTCTGTGACGCTGAATTTCAGTCCAGTAAATCCGCGGGTTCCGTCGTTTAGGCGAATTCTTCGGGAGCGGAACGCCTTTTCTTGAAGAATTTTTTTCGTCTGCCGTCTGCTCAAGCAGCTGAACTGAGAGGCGAGCCGAGCCGAAGGTAGTGGCTGGATGCGATGGTGGAAAAGGAATTGTCGGTACACGACCGACAACAACTAAAAGAAGAGCGGGGCAAATAATAGAATGATGCTCCACCATTTCCTGCTCTGTGCATTGAGTTAGTCTACGGCTCTGCATAGATCGGACTATTCAGATTTCCTGTGGATCATAGTGTTCCATACCGACGAGTAGTCCCATCTCGCCACTCGTTTCTAAATGTTGGTCGCTGCTGTTGCGACGGCCGCGGTAAACCTTTGCGCAATAAAGCAGACGGGCTGTCAAACTGTTAACTGCAGGCCATAAGCGTTTGCCATCGCTATATCGGCTAGATATCGGTAGGAACGGTAAGACAGCATGTTGGCAGTAGAATCACTTGATAAGCGGAAGATAATTGCAAAGCAACAAGACTTCAGCTGGCTAATAAGAAAATGATCAAGACATAAATGCCCTTACAACGAGCGCTTTATCTAAGGATCACCGAATCAATCCAGTGGAGTGAGGAAAGGAGAAAATTGTAGGAGTTTATTCGATAAATACCTAAGATCAGTTGAAGACTTACCGTGGCCTCCAAATAGAATACGCAGGACAACGAGCGGTCTACGGAGTCGAGTTGGTCTCACCATTAAACCGTGCAGAAAGACACGCCGGGACAAGCAGTGTTACGTTCCACTGAAAAGAAACAAGAGTAACTGCTTAACCTTCTATATCAGTGCAGCGACTTTTGATCTTTTTTGTTTTTCGATCATGTACCTCTGCTTAGGCTGAGTTCGTTTAGCGTGCGGTACAAGAAAACCTGTGGCTCAAACAGCAAGCAAAGTATCTTTGTCCATTTTATCATTTCGTGACTGGCAGTAATCGCTTACCGCCAGATTTTGTTCATTTTGAATACTCGTCACCTCCTGAAGTTTCCAGGAAAATGTAAAAATTAAGGATTTCACATGGACAGGCGATGACGACGATAACAGTAATAATGTGAGTTACTTCCCCTCCAGCCGTGAGCTGCAAATAATTTTTTCACAACGAAAGCATTCCACGGAATTGAGAAGCCTTCATAAAAACATGGTGAGATGACCCTAGGCTCTTAACGCTGGGGTCAGGTGAGGGCGCAACCAGTGAGCAATCACTGACACATACAGACCGTACGACTGCGGATAGTGGACATATAGGCGAGTGCTGAAAGCCATTAGTTAAAACAGAAGTGCAACAAAACAGGCATTTGATATAGAAAGAAAATCTATTGCAGCGAATCTTCACCTGCGATGCTATGATCACCACCTTCAAGGTCGATTATTAGAAATATCGCATACTAGAAATAGCTAAGGCAATATCAAAGCGACGCAAAGTCCCGATATATAGACACAACAGCATATCAAATTCTCTTTATCCATTTTTATTCGTGTAACTCGACGAGTACTTCTACGAAACATAAAGAAGAAGCTTGTCGCTCTTGAGGGAATGAAGCACGTGAATTAGGATTGTTGGGGCATTATCGCGACTACTCCTGAGGTGGATCTGGACGGATGCTCCGGAAGGACACAAAGTATGTTTCGTATCGTACATTGTTGGTTATTATTGTGGTAGATATTTAATGAAACAATGTGACTTAACAACGTGACAACAAAAGAAAATATTTTAGCATTGTCTTTATCTGTACAATAGCAAATCGCGGTCAAGTGGAGTGCAAGCGAAACTGCCAGGTATTGACGGATAACTGTATAGCAACAGGATTAACGAGAAATATTGTACTGACAGCAAGAGTGTAAACTAAAGGAAAATCGTCATTCCCACCTTAATGCTTAAGTATTTAGTTAATAGTTTTTTCGAACTCATCCAGTGCTATTGCTAGAAAATACAGAGTTAGGTGATTGGCCGCCGTGGGTCTACATGAACTTTAAGCTTTGAGCCTATCTTGCCTTACGTATACCTTCATTTAATACGAAAGTATATGATTACTACACTACGACGGGGACTGTTTAAACAGAAGGAATATAATTTTTAAGGTTTCTAGGTAGACTTGAATTAATACTCACATTATTGTGTGCTTATCGTATAAACAGATAGTCATAGCGGACAACCAAACAGATAACGATAGCGTTATCTCGAGAGTGGAATCCCCATATTTTTCTTAACTTGTGAGAAAATAATAAATCTTGTCTTTCTTTTAATACAATTGTTTCCTCTGTACTTTCATCTAAAATGTCACCCTGCTCTGCTAGGACACAATTTACAGAACATCAATTTCCTATTTTTAGATTGTTTCAGTACAATATTATAAACTAATCGTTCCCTATCATTGTAGTTCTGTCCAGTAGGCTTCTATTCAGTTCTATTGTAATGACGCACCTGAAAACTACAAAGCAAGTATTCTCAATGTGAAACTAAGTCAAAACTTATCTATTCGGGTTGTGCATATTCTGCAATAAGTACGCTGGCTTGTTATAACGAAAAGCTAGCTGTCTTAGCTTAACTAAATATTCAGAGCCACATTACATCATGGCTAAATTTTCTCGACGAGAAAATATTCCCTCGTCCAGAGAGCATAATGCAAAGTTGTTTTTTTAGCGTATTAATCATAAAGAATTACATAGGCTAAATATATAATATCTGGGCAACCGAATATTTATATGAAGGGCTTTTGTGGGGCGCCGTCGACCTTTTTTCTTGACTTCCTTAAATATATATTTTCTGAATTTTCTTAATGAGTATGCTCCGAAATGATCAAAAGTTGGCTGAGAACGTATTCTTGCTTTCTAGGATTTCAGACTACATGCGATTTTTTTGCATCTGCCAAATAATACGACTTTCGAAGTCAGAGGCTAACTACATGTCATACAAAAAAAGAGGAGCATATGGCGCTATTTATATATGCAATTGAACTAGTAAACTTAGCTTACTTATTGTTCCTCTTCGTGAGATTATCGGAACGCAGAACACGACTACGTCATGTGTTAGTTAGTTTTACTCTGTTATTATATTCCAGCCTTAGGCGCATTTCATATAGAACGATTACTTTACGTCGATCGGATGTGCCCTATGCTCTTGGAACGCAGAAAGGGTGCCCTTCAATTGTCAGGTTTTACCTTGTTCGTTCAATTTTTTAATGGGTTTCACAAGCAGATATAGCTAGGACAGCTAGCCGATGTCTTGTCTTATGCGGGCGGCTTTTTCCAAGGTTGATCTCTTTCGCGTGCTTTATCTAGTTGAAAGTAGACAGATATATAGAATGAACATGTTTTGAGCTAGCTAATTGACTAAATAGGCCCTGTATTAATTTAAGCGTCACCTGGAAATGCACCCCACTAAGATGGTTCTGTGTGTATTTAAGCATGATTATACGGTCAAAGAAGTTTTAGTGAACAAGCAGCTTGCCGCACTAACGTTGGGAATTGCACGCTTGGCCTCAAAAAGTGAGCGGATTAAATTTACGAGCGATGCGAGATGAAGCTGATTTTTGAACGCCGTTAGAATCAGTGATGTAATTATGGGCACAATTCAAACAGTTCAAACATGACAGCTTTCTATGACCGTAATATAAAGCCTGTGAGAAGATCTTAGAACCACGAAATTTCTTATTCCAGTCCTGCAAGGCACGTGTGAATCATGGCGGTGTTGTACTTGTATATGATCACTATCAACAATGTGAAAAATGATGTTGTAATTTTCGATACAATAATTCATCAATGTTTGGGAATTCTTCGAAAAGTCTGTCACCTAAATTTACTCAATAATTTGTTAAACTGATGAGAAAATAAGACAGTTTAAGGTATATATATATATATATATAATCATTTGTGTGTTTAAAAAATGTTTGCTCCTCTATGGTCGGAGAACCTCATACCGTGAGGGATAATGGCATAGAGTGCTTTAAAAAACCTACTTTGCTCTTAGCAAGCTATAAAAGCCAATCCTTGACGTCGTTCTTTCTCTTTCGGATTAAAGGTTCCCATGCCTGCGAATTACATATTAGCTGTCTATTAAGATTCACCATTGAAACGCACATTATGTTAAAGGGGGTAGGGACTTATATGCGTTAATTCCAACCAATATTCATCTCCAGTACTTAAGAGTACTAACTGTAAAATTTATGAGCGTTCTCGCGCGTGTAAGTAGACATTTTGATTATCATGCATCATTGCAATTAAATTCTAATATTTATAGAATAATAACTATTTCTATTATTCAGTTGTTGTTCTTATATGAGCCCATTTTTAACGCAAAGATCGTTACATTTCAGATGATTGCCTGTTTGTCGAATGTCTACGACTAAAACCTGGGACCAGTGCACATGTGGCCATTATTAGCGAACTGGCGGCTGTATTCGCCGCGGAATCAGACTTCGCTTAAACAGAGGTGAAAATTGTCAACATTGCCGTCGTTGTGGTGTCGATTTTGTTCGTCATAGACGACCTTTTAACGCATTCCCTGCGCGTGACGCTGGCGACAGGTTCGTCTACGCACTGTAGATTTTTCTGTTAAAAGTAATACTTACCTGTATGTAGTTTCCGTAGCATCAACCTGGCAAGCCAAAACTCGCCTTAATAATTGCAGGGAGTAGCTGGATTTAATTGGAACGGGAAGCGCTTTGCGATGGTACAGGTTCGGCGATCGTCGGAGTGTAGGACGTTTATGACTTTACCGATGGATAATCCGCTCGTGTCGTACTCAAATAGACGAAGATATCTCTCGACAGCAGTAAACTACGTAAGTACTCGAAGTTTATAAACTTCGAGTACTTAAGACGTAGCACACGTTGCCGTCTTGCATATCGACGTGTAGAGTTGACACCGTTTCTTTGCTCGAAATGATAATTATATTTGTCAGGGTTGTGCTATCGAAGTGCTTGAACGATGATACGTCGTGCAGAAATGGGTGCCAAGTCTAGGGTACGGCGCTAGACCATTAAGGGTGGGTAATTTTCTGTTGAGAACAAAAAATATCCAATTTTTTACAGTCTTTTAGATATGAAATATGAAGTTATTATATAGAGTTATTTCGAATATATCGGGCATTACCGACCTACTGCTCATCAAACAGCTCGCACGTGTTTATAATATCGTAACTGATAATATTCGGACTAGATACAAATAATTCTAACTAGTTTTAGCTTTCGTGCATACTATATATAAAATGTTGCACTCTAGAACAATTGATGCACTTAGATGGCCCTGATTGCGCGTATTAATCCTTTTATTCCTGAAAGCGTAGACCCTAAAAACAATACCAAAGGGGTAGTTAAAAGGTTACCAGTTACAAGTGAACTGTTCTACGACATTCGGCCGTTAGCTTGAACGGTTATATTCTGTGTAATATAGAGAAAGTCATTAGATTTATATTTTTTAACCAGCGTCTATATAATTTTGTCTAAGTAGTACATCTTTGTTTCATGTTCAAGGATAAAGTTGATGCTCTACGCTAGTTCCAGTTGTCTCAAACAAGGCTGTTTAAATAAGCGTTTATTTATTGCAACAGGCGTATACGTAAATAGAACTATGCTCCGCTATATAACATTTGCTGTGGCCCTTTCTATTAAGAAAAAGACGCGTTAATCGTGCATAAATGTAAACGCTGACGTAGCTGTGCACGAGTAAGCTTAGCTTTACGTATTTCTTTGCGGCGGTTTGAAAGATTCGATCCTGTAACTGCCCTGTCGGCAGAGCACTGAGTGTCCCTTGCTTTCGTTACGTGACACTCACAAACTCCTGATGGTCGTCGTCTGTAACGCTGAGCTATGCGACGGGTACTTGCAAATCCTTTTTCCTTAAAGGGTAGGTTATGCCTTAGTTTGTTTCAAGAACACCACCTGTGAGATTCTAACAGGCTGACTAATCCAATTGGCTTGTTTATTTTGTTGGAACATTTTTCTAGCCTCAGGCCAAAAGGGAAAGGGTCACCAAAATGTCTTCAATGGTGACGCGATTGGTGATCGTGGCCGTGATCGTATGGCTCGTGATTATCATTGTGATGAGCGGGCCGTTTCTTCGTCCTGGGGGACTACCCGAAGATCAAGTAAGGTTACTTAATGTAAGGGACAGTAATAACAACGACATCTGCTTTATTTTTAATTTGATTGTTTTAGTAGATAAATAAAAATAATATAATGGCTAGATAATTGCCCCATTGACTTTGTTGCACCACTTAGAATGCCGAGAACAAGTAAGCTCCGATATGACAGTACGTAAGGGAAATTGCAACGCAGGTCCTGCCGTCCGTCTAATATCTACAAATTTAGCTACTGGTAAAGGAAATATGAGAAATATTACCATAAGCGTTATTTGTATTCTATTTCAATCGCTTCCATGCAGGGACATGGTCCGCGAATGGGGCACGTGAGAAAAATTGTTGAAGGTTCCAAAATTTTCAAGTAACTGTTGCAAGAGAACCCCTATTTTTTCAAAGAACAACAATAGTCTTTTTTTCACAATAGTATAAATCTTAAGTGCTAGCATTAGGTTCCTACTAGTTACTGTTGAGTGATGTGCAATCTTGTACAGATATTCTCCGTCCGCACAGAGCTCCCAGGAACGGGATTGTATAAATAAATCACGTGGATTTCCGAAGTCTTCTAATGATTGTTTTTATACCGCCTCGTCACCAATCAGTCTACCAGGTAAAAAAAAAGGGAATCATTCAAAAAGAGCGTTCGTTTTCTACCTATGAGGTAATTAAGTGTATACTGTAGATCTGTGTTGCAGAAATGTGTTATCACAGTAAGTAAATTTCACGTTCGACCGACGCGATCCGGCTGAGTGTATTTGGAAATGATGCAACATACAGTTATGATGATTGATTGTCAAGTTCGATCGCTAAGGGGAACGAAATCTGTGTGACACAAACCGAGAACAACGAAAGATCGTAAACGCATATTACAGCCATCACGAATCACCATCAGTATTAACTATTGCAATTGGACAGCAAAATTTCGTTTACCTGTCCCAAAACTGTCTGCGGCAGCGGAGAACTGCCGAACGCCTACATGTGATCTAAATAAACTTAATTAATTGATTAACGAAACAATTATACGTTAGTAGTAGTAAAAGGAAGGGTCAACTCTAATTGTTTTCTGCGTTTTCCACTTCGCACCGGTATATGTCTATCAAACGATCAAGGGCCGTTATATTTCCAATTATTGTGACCAAAATCGACGGCATTACGAATATTGCGCATAATCGCATCATGGCGTAACACGGACGCCCGAATGATCAGCGCTCAAAAAATAGTTTTCTGACGTTATGATTTTATTGTTTTTGTTTACAGATCATTATTTAACACAGCTAGCTCCGGCATAAAACAGAACATTAAAGGAAATTATCTAGTTATTAGCTAACAGCAGGAAGGAAAAGCAAAACTGTTACAAGTCTGAACAGTTTTGTTTTTTCTTCCTGGCAATGTTACGTTAACAACAGCACGTTCCGTTGCTGTAAGTAACTAAAATAACCAACTAAGTAACTAATTATTTTCATTTTTCTTAAATTCTTTAATAAAAAAAAAAAAAAAAAGATTATTTTAATTTAAACTAGTGCTATTCCTGTTATACATAATTACTGTACAATAACTGACAACTATTAAGTCTGAATATGTTTACTATCTGAATAAAATTGAAACACATACAATCGCAGCTAAAACTTTGAACAATCGTCTGAGACAGGCAATTTCTGATGAGATCCTGCTAACGTTCTAATCGTAACAAAAAAAATGCTTTAAGATTTGAATTTGAACGTGTCATCATTCTCCACTATTTTCACTATTTTTTTCATCATCACTATTTTTCTCTAATCATTGTGTTTTTAACACAATTCGTTGTTTATTAGGTGGTCGCTCGATTAAATCGAGCTATTGATGAGCTCGAGGAGTTGAAACACAGCAACGCCCAATTGCGACTCGTCGTCCAAGCATTCACGAACGGCAACCCGATCGATCCCAGCAACGTCTTTTCGACGGCGCCCCCCAAAGACTATGAGGTTTACCGGCGGAGAGCAGAGAACGATATACGGGAACTTTGGTTTTTCGCTCGTTCTCAGCTGGACAAACTCATCAGACATGCCAAAGAAATCTCAAAGGTAGATTTCTCAAAGCATCTTTACTTAAGTTTGCCTGTTGCATACATACAGAGTCCTATTCGGTTATGTAAAATTGGACAATGAAAACAGGTGCACTTTGATATACGTAAGAGGGCATATATATATATCATGAACTCCAAAGACGTAAATTGCTTTTTCCTATATATATATTATATATATATATATATATATATATATATATATACATGTACATACACGAGATTCTAGTAAAATAAAATTCTTACGTTATTAAAGGCAGAAATTTACGTCGTTAGATACCTGTAAGGTTATTGGTGGGTAATACTAAGCACATTAATTTCGCGAAAACCACACCTGATTTCATTATGATCATCATCATCATTAGCGCTGCTCTTGTCGGTATGATAACACCTTGTATGTCGCGTGCACTTTGCGAAAGCGAAATTGGCACTGCCCAGTATATAGTTTCTTCGGACTGAAAAATATTAAGCGTCATTGATCGGGAACCTGCTAGCGACCAACTGAGCCTCTCTGTTGCGATCGAGTCGCGTCGATTCTGATTTCTCGCAGAGACGATACCTAACACAGATAGACAGCCTGAAAAGGCTTCGCGGGACATTAATGAAATTTAAGTATGACTACTACAGTTCTTGAGAAGTGACCTGTTAGTAGCGGCTAGCATAATCTAATCCTTTGGTTAATTGGCTTTTCAAAGTGATAGCTACCGTAAGCTATTATTTTAAGCTATACCTTTCGTCTTTATACGGTTAACCATAATTAACCGTGTGTGCTATAAAAATACAAAAAAACCAACACATGTTATTATCAGTCAATACACTGAATCGCGTACTGATCATAGGTCTAATCGAGTTTAGCTTTTGTACAATATTAATATCGAAAGTTAGAGCGCCAAGATTTGAATATCTGGCACGGAGTTCTGGCGCGGATACCAGACTTTATAAAATTCCCACCGACAATGATTTGGTCTGCTAAATCGTTAGATGTACATACGCTTATTTTACTGTTTTTTTTACTGATCATTGATGTACGACTCAGAAAGATTAAATTATCCATTCAAATAAATCAAGATGAACAACTTATTTCCTGGAACATTATCAACCTATCATGGTTGGGACGCTTCCACTTCGAGGCATTATTTGTGCCCCGAATAAGTTCACGCTACCGTTCCGTTCTGCTTGAGAAGGCTTAGTTGATGCTCATGGGCTTACTTGAAACAAAGCCCTCTAGTTGAGCAGACAAAAATTTTAGCGGTATATATCAACTTCCATCAATGTCTCAACAGGTCGCTTAAATTATTTGCAGCCCGTTCATCTTTCTGCTTTTGCAAGCTGGATGTACAGATTCTGGTATTTGACTAGGCACATGCTTGTTTGGAAAAAAGATTTCATATTTGCAAATGCTTGGTAGTAGAGTATAACTTGGTTCATATCTGTCTTTTCCCATTTAATTTGGTTGCTAATTGGAAATGTTTCGGATTTTACGCCCGATCACAGACTCTGAAAAGTTTATCAAACTTTTAGTGCCATACTATAATATATGAAATTCGAATATACCAAAACAAAAACAACATTCTTAATTATAATTTAGTCTCCGTGTCGTCTACGCTGTCTACCGTGGCTAGCTACAGTAGAAAACACGCATGTAAAGATATTTTAAATGTAAATAAAAGCCTGTTGGACCAGTGTGCTTTAAGATGATACAAAGTCTAGCCGGACTAATTTTTTAACGTGCCAAGATAATCTAGAGAATAACGGCATTGAATGGGGTAAATGCTTTCTGCGAAACTTCTGCGGTTAGTAATTTAACGCGGAACTAATAGGAACCAAACATCAGAATTTTAATTTGGTACGGATTTGACACATTTTTACCATGTGGTAGTCGTGTGTTGAATAAGATCGTGTAACTGATAGAAACATAGACGAAACGCCTACAAAACAAAGTAGTCGATATGTAGTGTAAGCCACAGCACACTCAATGACTGCATAATACGTAATGGAAGCCACATTACGTGCACATGACTGCGGATTATAGTCAATGTGTAATGTGTACTTTACCTGTTGCAGAAAAATGAAAGTATTTCAGTTTGGAAAGGCTCATAAGCACGATTTTTAGTATGCAGGTTTTTCAATCGACCGTTTTTCCGTCTAATACAATTGACTGATTGCATGATACTACAATGTACAGCAATTTTGGCATTAGTGTCCTTTTGTGTGGAAACTGACCGTTTCGAATTTTATGTCCAGTGACGTCGTTGGACGAGCCTTTCTAGCACGAAACGAATGCCTGATTTCGGCTTACACAATATCACTCTAGGATAGAGTAGTTAGTAGGATAGAGTTCAGTAGGCTAGGATTTGGCTTGCAGAAACTCAAAATGTCTTGGATTTTACATCTCTTACTGTGATTAAGCGTTGTTTAAGATGGCTAGCTACTAAAAACTAAATGGGCCACGAGCCAACGCTCGGTTTCAAGAGCCTAAGTTTAGTGAACGAAAACGTTATCATGGAGACAAATTAGAGCAGCGGGAACCAATAGACCAACCCAAAAGAAATTAAGTATTCTTGTTTCTAATTCTCTTTCAGGACACTTTAAAAGCCCTTCGCGAAGGGATCTATGAAAGGCACATGGCAGCGTTGATTGATATGGACGCGATGAGATTACGTGACGGCTATGAACGCTGGCGGAGAGGCGAGGCACAGGCGCTCCATACAGCCGTGATGGACAGGTAACATCTGTGGATCATGAAATTTGGCTGATTCTACTATGGTGTGCATGTGTATATATATATGTAATCTCTGCTACGACTATGACAATGATCATGGCCTTATGTCAGTGTTATCGACAGTGTTGATGGTTCGAGAGATTTTGAGTGCCAATTTCGAGTTTTGAGTCAGTGTTCAGATCGAAGCGAGGCCCCTAAAGCTGCGGGATTCATAGATGCCCGTTTATCAAAGAGCACTAGCTGTGTTAGTAGTACTGTGTGATATAGAGTTTCTAGAATGCTAATAGAGGCACAGACTCATTGTGGTGCATAGCTTGTCACTGGAGGACTTCTGCGGAATCTAAGCGGCCCGTAAGGGAGAGAAACGTAAATTCCTAACGTTATTCACTAACATAAACTTTTAACAATACTTTTCAAAGGAAAACTTTTTACGAACTGTCTGTTTTGTCTCAAGTCCCCAGTGATTTTAACTGATTCTGGTAGAAGTTGCCCGAAATCTACCCTAGGAAGAATGCGTCGCGTAATGATATTAAAAGATGTAAAAAAAAAAGCATGGATCTCACCAGTCATTATTAATTTGATGCTTTTTCAGAATTCGAACCCTACAGAATCCTGCAGATTGCTTTTCAGCTAAGAAACTTATATGCACGCTAAACAAAGGCTGCGGATATGGCTGTCAACTTCATCACGCGACCTACTGCCTAGTTATGAGCATATCGATGAAGCGAACGCTTATCCTCAAATCCAAGGTGAAGAGACAACGAATAGATTTCGGATTTGATATAATCGTCATTCGATTCAAACCTTGTCATCCCCTATCACGAATACGAACATTGCCTTGATCAGCCGTAACACTTGGAAGTTGCAGTTCCAGTACATGAACTGTGTAGAATGAAAGATAATTTAGGAGAAATCCTCATAATTTTCAATTGCTTCCTTATTTATTTAATCCTTCCTTAATTATTTACATACTTTCGGTGTCTTGCAATAACCGCAAATACCGTAATATAAGAACATAACAGCCGTCTACGCACACTGCTTACGTTACCCAATAAGGGAAAGTACCAGGCCAAATACGGTTTACCTGAATAGTCACTATACTGTATATACTCTGATTTTATTTTACGGAACAAACACGAAGTTATAATGTATATATAATAAGTGGAAAACTATGACAGGAGGTCAAGAACTAACAATCACTTGTTTTATAAACCACAGTTTAATTATGCTGGCCTTCGCTCCACAGGGTTGGCGCTATAATCCACGTGGGTTTGAGGACGTCTTTCAGCCACTGTCCAACTCATGTTTGGTCGAAACTGGAGGAAACATAGAGAAATACCCTGGTAGTGAAGATGTGAGTACATTGATGAAACTTAGATACCTAAAATAAGTACATTGGTAGCCATGTGTTCGCTTCATATCATGAATAGATAAATCGAATAGGTTTATTCCAAATGAATCTAATAAATCTAAATAAGGATGCATTTAGTGACCGGTCGCTAAGGTCTGTCCTACGAAATAACTCTACTTAGAATTTAGTAGTTGTTAATGCTCAGAGTCGGTTCTGTCAAGAGTTATTTGTTGGGCTTCAATCGTCTTGTTGCTTTAAGCTGCTTAGCTATCAAGTTCAATCGAGAGTGTAAAGACGTTTATACATGGATGCATTTTTTTAACCATGTTGACGGCAACCGCTAGGTCAATGTCCTTCGAACCTCGAAAACGCGTTTAGCCCAAAATAAAAAAGAGACGACAGGCAGTTAGAAATGCAACTATATAGTTCGCTGATTAGAAAGATTAGTTTTAAGCAATGATGGGATGATTAACGCATTATTCGCTATATTATACAGTGGTGATTGAAATTGGCTGTTCAATGCAAGACGAATAATTTTAGCGCGTAGCTCGAGCCTTTCCATTTACTTAAGATCTTGAGTCATGTTTGGAAATGGTATATTATGGAAGATGAATTATTACGTTGTGTAATTCTGGAACGAAGTGTAGATGTCTCATTGTGGGGACTGTGACGAGTACCAGTGCTGAGTCTCTCAGCACTGGTACTCGTGATAAGCAATATATGGCAGGGTAAGGGTCAAGTTTGACCCTTATCTAATCACGCCAATTGAATTTTCGTTTTGCTTTAAGTTGACCTTCGTCGTGCATTCTAATATGAAGATAATAGTTTGTTCTTTGAAGCCTTTATTTCCTACCTACTTAATGGGCAAAGGTCTGTTTATCTGGTAGAATATTTGTCTAAACAGAGCCACTAATTGCGTTCTTGAAAAAAAGCTATCCGTTAATAAAATGAATCAACAGTTCAAATGGTCAAATGTGTTTAGCTCGTTTACTACATAGGTGGCTAGAGCAACCGTCTGTTTGTAGTTGTCTTGGAAATTGATTTTAAAATTTAATTTCTAATCACAGACTATCAACGTGGAACTGCCGATCATTGACTCAATCAACCCCAGACCTGCTCAACTGCCATTGGCAGTACCTAAAGCTCTAGCTGCCCGAATTCAGCAGCTACATGGAAACCCTGCCTTGTGGTGGATCTCACAACTTCTCGGTTTCTTACAAAGGCCTCAAAAAGAAACTGCGGCCTTCTTAAAGCAGGTACGATCTGAGAAGTGGGCGTTTATTTTGAACTGCTTTTTATACAAATTTTGCCAATTATCTTATCTTTTTTGCTATAATATCCAAAGACACCTTTTGTTCTTTATCATTTCGCTATTTTAGTCTTATCTTCTGCTCTCATTTATAAATATTCGTCTATTATTGTGCAATTTTTGGAGAGATCCATAATGCGTGCGTACTGTGTAAGGTAATGTCAAATGTTTGCATTCACGCTTCCTATCGTATTTAGCGTGGTTGAAGCAGTAGAACACCGGCGAATCTTGCACCAACGCCACTTTTTTCTCCACACAATGACAGTTTTATCTATGATGTACCTTTTAGTCGGCATTGTACCTTTATCCATCAGTATTTTGATCGCCCTTTCTGCGTTGTAAACAGACACAAGTTGGACTTTTTTTGTTTATTAGGTCTGTTACAAACGTTTCAACTGATAAATACTAAATTATAAGGTTGTTTTCCGCAGGTGGAACAAGCCAGCGCTATCAAGAAGCCATATGTTGGTATTCACGTCCGACGGACAGACAAAATAGGAACGGAGGCATCGTACCATGGAATTGAAGAGTATATGAGCTGGGCAATAGAATACTTCGACAAGTACGTTGTAACCAAGTCGTGATGTACGGAGTATGGAGGAAGCTGTAAACGAATTCGATTGGGTTGTCTTCATAAAACATTCAGTATGATTATAATAGTGTTTGGTACAAAAACTCATTTCGTGAAACAAGATGATTGTTGCAGTGATAGTATGCTATTCTATGCAAAATAGAAGTAGTTTGAAAATCGGCGTACGGTTCTCGATTAGCTGATAAGCTGTGGCGTTTGACAAGGCGTTGTCGCATCCGAACTCTAACACTGTTACGAGCGAATACTAACCCGTCGTTAAATTCTAACCGTTCCGTAAATTGATTAACAAAGCAGAAATAAAGTAATTATTAACCAAGTTAATAATTACTTTGCTAATATACAGGTATGAGCTAGCACACGGCCGATTAGACAAGCGGCGCGTCTATATTGCCTCTGACGATGATACCGTACTGAAAGATGCCCGTTCTTTGTATCCCAACTATGAATTTTTCGGAGACCAGAAGATTGCCGCAAGTGCGTCGCTGAAAAATAGGTACGTGTAATGCAGTCAACGGGCTTCAGTTCTGCATGTTTTAGTAACCATACGGCTTAAGGCAATGTTCTACTAAGATCCCCTTTATCTAGCAGTTATGACGAAAATACATTTTTGAGAGTTGATTACTTCCGATGCGACTGGTAACGTATGCTACATAACGGTTAGGCGACACCTGCAATATTTACGTACAAGTAACCGTGTATGCTCATCTCAAAATGGGCCAATGAGAGTAAGTGGGCTCATTAAACTTGTTAAAAGTAGGCAGCTGTAGGACCAGGTTCGTTATTCAGGAACCCATTTAGTGCTTTACGTTGTGCTAAATACTCCCCAACTCTCTTATCAAAAAGTGTGTTATTTTTGCTTTGTTTTTGGCATCTCGAAAACATCGAGTCGAACACATCTGGACAAATACAAGGCGCCAGCTTCAAGTTCATTTTTTGGTGACTTACGCATTTGTCTTAACATTACGCGTGTACAAGCACTTCTATCTAGTTAATCTAGTGATGAACGCATACAAACGTTGAGTTTGTTACAAGATTGGACTGGTTATAACATTAGTTATGTTATTTGGGCCTAAATTGGACCTAAACTAAGTTGACATGACAATATTTTGGCGTGTTTTCTTAAAATTAAAGAAAACCCTAACTAAATATATAAGTGAAGCCCAAATGAAAACTGTGCAGCGTTTACAAATCATCAAACGTGTCGTAATTCACACACGCCTGAAGGGAAGCATAACTGTAATGGACAGCCGATATTTGAAGCCTACTAAACGATGTTCGATAATTCGCCATGGATGTCTTATAAGCGCATATTATCGAATCCTACGGCAGAGCTTCTTAAAAAATGTACATGTTTGAACACATTCGATTAGCTTCTGTTTCACGACAAAGTGAGTACCCGGAGGTTTGATGCTAAATGTGATTTTTTCTTCTATAGGTATACTGTTGAATCCCTTCGAGGAGTTATAGCTGATCTGCACATGCTGTCCATGTCAGATCACCTTGTATGCACGTTCTCATCACAGGTGTGCCGAGTCGCCTTCGAGATGATGCAACTTTTATATCCGGATGCATCTCACAGGTACGAACTGACCGCAGAACGACACTTAACATAGTAACCGTCTTATCATTTCTTCTTCCCATTACCTACTGGAACATTGCCAGCTTTCTCCAGGAAACTCGTGATGTTCCAGCAGGTAACGTTACTGCAGAACGGATGGCTCGATTTACCATTAGTGGATGCCGGACTTTGAAGTACTAGATAGCTCTGTTTTTTACCGCAACGGCTAGATGACCAAACTCGTTGGAACTTTCAAGTATCAAGTGATTCTCGATTTTGATGACCAAACTCGCTGGAGCCTTAGAGTACCAGATGGCTTTTTCGTTACTACAACGGCCAGACCGCTAAACTCATCGGAGCCTTCAAGTATCAGATGGTTCTCGATATTGATGGCCAAACTCGTTGGAGCCTTAAGGTACTAGATGGCTTCCTTTTTTACTACAATAGGCAAATGGCTAAACCCGTTGGGGCTTCCAAGTACCAAATGAGTTTCAATGTTGGTTGTCAAATCCCTTGGAGCTTTCAAGTACCAGATAACTATCCTCTTAGCCACAAAAGCCTGGTGGCCAAATTTATTGGAGCTTTCCAGATGGTTCTCATTCCTAGCAAAACGGCATGATGGTCAAACTCGTTGGGACTTTGAAGTACTAGCTTTATTTTTTACCGCAACGGCTAGATGACCAAACTCGTTGGGGCTTTCAAGTACCAGACGGCTTCCTTCAACAATCAGATGGTTAAACTTATTAAGGTCATGCACATCTATGCAATTTTGTGACTTTTTTTTTGCTGAGTACGCAGTCGCCCGTCGGCGAGCGACGTTCAACTGAAGTGAATATTGTGATGACCAATCAAAAATAGCTAGATTCTTGGCGTTCTCTTTCTTTTGACGTTGTGACTGAAATCTCTTTCGAAAAGCACGCATTAAAAGATTTGTTTCAAGCTTTACGCACTGGACAAGTTCTTTCTTCTGACCATTCTGTAGGTTTCGCAGCCTGGATGACATCTTCTATTATGGTGGCCAAAAGGATCACAACGTTGTGGCCGTGCTCGACCACTCGAAGGCAAACGCCCGCAGAGGTGAAATTGTATTTAGGAAGGGTGACCTGCTAGGCATCGCCGGCAACCACTGGGACGGATTCTCACGCGGGGTCAATCGAAGGACGTTGCAAAAAGGACTGTTTCCGTCATTTAAAACCACGGATTTTGTGGACGCGGTAGACTTCGGTGATTTTTAGTGAAGTCAAAGCAAAGACTCAGCTGGCATCTTTTGCTGCAGCAGCTTTGTAGCAAGAGCACTCCCGGTCTAATCAACAACTATAATGTTCACCAAGAATTCGGTAGGAACACTGGATGTTGGACGGGTCGTGTAATAGGGTGGTATGATCAACGGCGCCAATATGAATATCTCTCGGACCATAGTTAATTTGGTTCTATATTGTTGAATCTCGATACCAAACATGCATGTACTAGTATAGAGGAGACTAAATATTTTGTCAAATATACTGTTAATACCTGGATCAGCTGGGATCGGAAGAGCTGCCGCGAAGGGGATAAACCAGATGAAGGTGGCTGAGTATGTGGTTTTACCGAGATGGATCAATCTTAATCATTTTTCAAACCGGGTCAACTAAATCCGGTGTGCAGTGGAAACGCGATTCTAAATCCCGAAGCGTTGGGATCTCGCAGATTAAGAACGGATAGTTTCCACCAAATATAGAATTGTTCTGCAGAATCCTTAAGTTTCCGTTTCTGAAAGTAGAGCCACATATATAATAAACAATTGTTTAGACAATTCTTGTATTCTCTGCCACTACGCCACAATGGCGTTACCAACTGGATAACGAGATGAATACGGAAAAGAACCGCGCGTATAGGTGCAAATATGCGGAGTCCTCTAGTTACTTCTTTTTGTCAGCGCGCTATCTTCTATTGTACAGGCCTGCAAAGTTCTGCAGGGTTGAAGGTCAGCTAGTGAACTCTTGAGCTTATGTTAAATAGTGATGAAAAGCAACGCGTTAAGGTATTGATTAGGTGTAGACTACCGAATTAGCAATAAGGTTAAGCAATGAAATGATGTTGCTGCAGTGATTATTTTAGTCAATGGAGAGCGAAACGATGACGGAAAAACGAGTATTTACATATCCAGGGTCGGGAGAAAATTACTTGAAGTCAAGAAATTTGTTAGTTTGAGATTACTCATTTTACATCGATTGGTTAGTAGGTGAGTAAGATGCCATAAAAGCAAGAGTAAACAGACAATGAAAACTTTTAAAGGACTTCGAGGACGACCGCATATATATATATATATATGCATTCTAGCGATACGTTGTTATTGTTGATTCCGGTGCTTCGCCTAGTCGCTGTTTGATAGGAGAAAAACGAGTGAATGAAGCTAGAACCGCGCGGATGTGAAACTTAGAAACTTTCGTTTTTTAGAATGAATAACTAATGATGCATGCAAGTAAATTTTTTTAGCAAAATGTTATACGCCATTGTAACTGTGTAAAGTTGTGCACTCCAAGTCCCAATGGGCTGAGTATGGACGAGGCTGATATGTGTTTTCAGTAGAACGTAGCAAAAGTCGTTTGCAAAATGCACTTCAATGACCTCGAGATAGCAAGGCTTATCGTTGAAGTGTATGAGGCATACTTGATTTGCATCCTGAAATCTACGTATGTAGATCACAAGCCTTTTAGAGTGTGATTTAGTTTTTATCAAACAAAGACCTATTGAACGTTTTATATTTTTATCGTTGTTGCTGTGTTGTTTTGCTGATAGTGAAGGAATGCGTTCCGGTTTTGTTCTGATTTAGCCGGGTGGGCAACCAGCCGAAGTCGCTCGGTCGCGAAAGACTACGAGAGATGTATGCTCAGAGAACAATCTGCAATGGTACCATACTTCGGCATCATTTCTTAATGCATTTTCTTACAAAATTGTCTATTCAAAAATGATATATAATAGAATATTCGGCAAATGTTATCGTCCCCGATAATGCGAATACGTAGTTATAATTATTTAGAAATAATAACAAAGAGACCCAAACACTTATGATGCATTGTACATTTCGTCGCTTTATACCGCTAAGGATGTAACAAGACTCGATATATTATATATATATATATATATATATCGAGAAATCTAGCGAAGACCCTATGAAGAACAGTTTGAAGGGAAAACTGAGCTGGCTTTGACTGTATCTATCTTTATATATATATATATATATACATAAATATATATATAAATAAAAAGTCCAGTGGAACGGTGATGAGATGCCGTACGACACGCGTACGTGACTTAACTGTGCAATGAAGTATGAGTGGTAAACTGACTGTAAGAGGTAAAGGGAAAGGGTATTAATAACAATAAAAAGCGTATAGGAGTGAGAGAATAAATCTCCAGTTGTTATTTGATTGTGCGTTCATTTTGCGCTAAGGCCATGGGTGGTTACAAACGCGAGTTATTTTTAAAATGAACTCTGATCTATCTATGAAGAAGAGTGAAAGATGAGGATATGAAGACCAAACATCTCCAGAGAATAGAAACTCAATGACAAAGCATATCATCAACTTTATTAGCTTAATATAGATGTCAAAATGAGCCCAGGAGGCGCGTCAGGCTCCTCAATATATGGGCACGGCATTTCGATTTCGACTATCTTGTACTTAAAACAACTACCTAAATCATATCCCATTTGTTTACTATCCTGTCATCCGCAATTGGTGCCTATTACTAATTATTAAATAATTTTAGCATATTCAGCATTGTGATTATGAGGTTTAGAAGGCAATGTGGGCAATATGTACGCTCACTTGAACAGCATGCAAGGCTCAGGCCGTCGACGTTTACATTAATCAGATAGTAACGAATGCAATGCAGAAGCTCTTTTTATAGATTAACTGAAGTTCGGCTCATAAGTTTTTGGAGGATTTTTCGGTTGTGTAGATGGTGAGATATTCTAGTTTTGAGTACTTAGAACCTATTCGTCTGCATTTTCATCGTTGTCACAAAATGTTTGATGTTATTACCCAGCTACCATAAGTTATTGTACTCTACTCTCATTTTGTATTGTAAACAATATGGTAGACAAACATCAAGATACTGAAAATTTTACAGAACTTGCGATATAGTATATTCCTCTAAAGAGCTTTATGAAAGACACAAAGAAAGAGTGAACATCGGACGTTTTCGATCCTGTCATCATCGTCATCATTATTGTATCATTATTCTTAAAAGTATCGCTAAAAGAAATCTTTGTGACCTTTTATCGGTAGACATCAAACATTTAAGTACCGATTTACCGGTTTGTTTTTCACATTCAAACTTACTACGAGCGATAATAGAACTCCTAAAACCTAAAAGAAAAAGGTATGATACCTAAGTAGTGTACTAATTACTACTTTCTCCCGTATTTTTTTTGCAGAAAATACGCTTTTGTAGTATTATCATTATATTATTATATACGATTTTATTTATGTACATCACATACATCGGACCCACTCGATTTCATGTCGCCTTAAAGTCCAGTTTAGCCAGTTATGCGTTTAATCTATTGTAATATCTCGTAATTTATAATTTTCATTTTCCTCGATTTGCCTTTTTACTTTTCTATTTATCGCCAGGCATAAGTTTCTCATAGCGATTGATCAATGCGTACACACGATCGCTCGTAGTTTTATATTTCTCTCTCTCACGCTATACGTATGATCCAGTATCGGGTTTGTTCTGGAGATTAGTCACTCTGTTCTGAAAGTCCTTTCGCTTGCTGTATCTATCAGTCGCTTCATCATGTTTTGCGTTTTTCGACTGTAACCGATCCAATCAGAAAAAAACCATAGCAATAACTAAAATCTATTTATACAGAAGCTATTTATCAGTTCATATCATTCTGCCATTATATAT
>NW_019213752.1:0-25911 GCF_002532875.2 Varroa jacobsoni
AGAGAGAGAGAGAGAGCGAGAGCGAAATGGAATAGTAAATATGCTTACTTATGGAGTAAATGGACAGTCACATGGGCATGGCGACACTTAGACAAATATAATTATACCAATTATTTGTCAGCATCAAATTAATTGTAGAAGTTAGCTGCCATTCGTAATTAATCATAATATAAGGTCTTCGCTCGCCTTCCACAGAAGTCCAGAACAACTGCTAAGGTTTTGACCGGAATCTCTCCAGGGGTCCACTTCGGAATCGTTACCTAACAGTTCTTAGAGTGACTACGGACTGTGCGAGGCAAAGCGCCTTTGTTGTACAATGTCATACCCTCATCTAAATATAACACAGGAATATACATACGCGCAGACAGACACATACAGAGCAGGTAATACGCGCGATCACTTTATGAAATTTCTTTATGGGTGTTTTTGTGTGCGTGGATGGCAGCGCATGGCCTTGTAGAATTAGACCACGCTGGCCGGTCTAAGCTGCTCACCGCCTTCGGAAGACCCTCTTACTGAATCGAAATGGCCTATGCTAGCTTGTTTGAAGAGCAAAGCGATTTTCATCTGCCTCCTGCCAAGTCCGGTACACGCAGTAGTAAAAGAGTACTCTGGTAATGGCAGTAGCTACGGCGTGTGGTATACTCAGACAAACCTCGGTGACTTTGACACTGGCTATTAGTTACTGCTTGTAGCCCGCTTGTCGCTGGTTGTTCTGAGCGTCCTATTGTATAGGGGCTAATTCAGCAGCTAACCGCGAGTGACCAGTTCGGGCAACGCAACCTCGTTTGTCCTGACCTCTCCTCGAAACGATGCGTGAAGGCCATCAAGGTCAGCTGGGAGTCAATCTAGTCTTTGTTTCTTATTTAGTGTTTTTGCATTTCCTCTAGCCGGAAGTCGCGTTATCTCTGGCATGGTTTCACACAAAGAGCGCTACACCAAATAAGCCACAAGCGCTAGTAACGTGATGTCACGAAATGGCTCAGCTCAGCTCGGCTAGACCCAGCCCAGCAAACGCTGAAGCAAGATAAATCAATGGACTGATAAAGACACCGACAGGTGATTTTGGATTCGATTATAGCGGTAGCTGCATCTGCCCACGTGCTAGAATAAAGACAGCAGGAAACGAATATAACGAGTGGCATTAAGCCACTCGGAATCAGTCCGCCTGCCGACAACTTCCCGGGGTCCATGTATGCGGATGAACACATGCAATTTAATTAGGATTCTAGCGGTGTTGACCACGTCGTCCCGAGTAACAAACCTTTTCTTAAGAGAAATATCGAGGAGCAATAATATCCGTAAGCTATAAAAAATTTAATATATGTTAAGAGAAGTCACCTCTGTGAAAACTTCTCACTCTGTAAAGATACAAGTCCTGCTAAGAAAGTCTGACAAATTAAAATGATACATGCCGCGATTTACCGTTTTGCGTTGTACTTGGCTCGACATTGTGAGCGGATTGTGTGATAGGTACTGAACGATGACTACAAGAAGCTGCCAATATGAGGCAAAATAGTGTCCAGGTAATAGCGCAGTCTCTCTTTAACAAACGCTGATAAGCCAATTAATTTCTAACAAAAGTTGTTATGCTTGCTAAAGTGAACAAAAATTTTATAATATTTCGCATAGAAGTGGAGCCTTCTCAATATTATGACCATTTTAGCTCTTAACCATCTATAGAGCATTCGTCATTGATATGGCGCATTTGATTAGAAGAAATAGAATCGGACGAAGGAAAAGATCCACCATTATTTATTTCTAAAGCATCCCTTAAGCTTTTTTTGACTTTATTTCATTCTGTATTTCGCATATAAATAGATTGGCCATTTTCTGAGATAGCGATCCCGTCATTAGCATACATAGTGTCACTTCCTGACGGACGTTTATGATTAACCATTTCTTTCTCTTAGAGCATATATATACAGCATTTGATTGCATTAAGACGATCTCCCATCTTGCCTGGGCAGGTCTACCAGTGAAGGTTGAAGACCCATTGCCACCTCATAAACATTAGAAATAGCATAATTAGTTCTCAGCTAGCCCGATTCGACGTATACCTTAGCAAATTTTTACTTCGATGTAATACTATTCTTTGTGGGACTTGGAATAGCGTTTCCTTCCCTTACTCAACTAGACTATATCCATAAATGGCTGGTTGAGTTTCGCACAATTCCATTTATTTGACACCATAATACGCATCACAATTAATGCCAAAACCTTTCTGCTCATTGAGAATCGTGTAATACCCTGGAGAACGCGTTGTGTGCAGTTTCCAGATCGAAGACCATTTGACGAACCTGTTGTTCGCTCAGTTCGTCCGACGCCGCCATCGTTGCCATAGTTTCTAACCTGCAAGTAAGAAACTTCTATAACACACACATCTCAGAAGATTCCGCTGAGGCAGCTGAAACGGTTTCATTTTGTAGCTTAAAAGCTAGAACTGACTTTTTATTTTTGTTATTTTGCATTATTCTAAATTATAAGGTTCGAGATAAGTCTTTAGGTAAAAGAAGCTAGAACGGTTTTCCATAATCAAACAACTGATTTCTACTATTTTCAAAGCATTTAAAACTATTTATCACTGTGTAGAAACGACTCGCGTTACTTTAGTCTTTATAACTTAGCAAACGTTCGAAGTAAGTCCATATTTGCTTCTGATCACCATTAAGTCATCAGTTACCATCACACCGCCGCAGGCTCTGCTACAACGTACATTTTACATTATTGTCACGCTCAAATTCAAGGACTTTGCCTACCACGCTTAAGTACACGTAAGAACGGTCTACCTTAACAGATCGTGACACCAGCAGAACACAAAAAAGCACCTGTTTAAACTATTCGAGCTACAAAATTGCAAAAAACAGCACGTAGTAAACTCATGTGGTATTATATGCTATAAGTACGAGCTTGTTGCAGTGCTTCGCTTCCGGTGCGACTTACGTTCCTCGTGTAGATTACTCTTCAGCTATGCAAGTATCGTGACAAGTCTAATGACAAGATCGAAAAAAAAATGCTCCTTTTTGATTTTTTCGTCCCCAACATCTTCTTGACTCACATGTTTTTTAAAAGATTGATTATTTAGTTATATTGCCAAATCGAAACTTTTCTATTTTAGCCAATCTTCTCTTATCTAGCCAACGAATCGCGACGAAGACGTTTAGCGAATGAATCTACCCCATCCTTAAACAAATAAGGCCACAAGCTATAGCTATTAAGATGATATCATCATGTCGCCGTTGATATTGCTGTCAACAATAACAATTGGGAAGCAACCGATTAGCTACCTGTCATCGGTTCAAAAATCTTTTTTTATCAACAATATATGGTTGCACAAGAATATACGAAGTGCCCCTCGAAGCGCCTTACACCTAAATGTTAATATTGCTTAAAAAACTGCTAGGAACTTCTAGGACCATATAACGGCAAATGCCAAAGGACCAATAAACGATAAGTCAACCTCACTTGATTGTATCGTCCGCCTTTATTACTTGCAATAATAACTTGACAAAAGGCTCACGGTTGGTTTTGCGACCTAATCAATTTAGAATAAATTGGAAGTGAAGTAATTACTGTTTAGTCGCATCGGTTAAACCGCAGATAAGCAATGCCACAAAAATCCGAACAGTTGTAAATAAATTATCTTCGTCTAGCGACCATCAAATTATCCCATATTTAATTCAAAGTACCCCATGCTCAATCTACACCATATACGGTCTACCGTTACCCTTTTCTTGTGTTTGGCCATCTTCGACGGTGAGAAATTGAGGCCTTATAGTAGTTTGATTTTTAAGATCTTGTCTCAAACGGTGGCATCTGAATTGTTGTATTACCCGAAACTTATTCTCCATATTAGAAAAGCAATTCACATTATCAAATGTACAGACTACGTTTTTATAAACAGCAGAATTTCTTTGTTGAAATGTACCTCTATTCAGTAGATATTCACAGAAATGTTAAGCCTACATCATACAGCAGATCATTCCCTATATTAAAGGTAATTAGCCATAATTTGACTACAGAGATACCTGGCTTTAGAGGAAATGATTAAAGAAGCGTACAGACAGTTGGATTCGTTCGGAAAGGGTCGCTCGCACTAAGCAAATCAATAACTTAATAATAACTTAATAATCAATAATAAACTGCATTTATTTCTCTCTAGTAGGAACCTAAGAAAAACGTACTGAACTGAATACTGATCACAATGAACCTCCAGACTTTAGACTAAAGGTAGCCAATAAGTAAGTAAATAAATAAATAAATAAAAATAAATAAAATTATTAGAAGTGGGTTATGCGTGTAAAATCACGTACTGAAGATTGAGAAAAAGATTTTCTTGCTATCCACACATACTTGGGGTACCGAATAGAACTTAATGTATCCGTAGTAAATTTAGGTCACGCATTATATTGCCCTTAATAATTACAAAACTACTAAAATGTTTTGAGCTTTACGTCCGGTACTCGCGTGAGGCATCATTTCCGATGGCTAGCTTCCCGCATAAAATGTTTAAATGTGTTGGGTTTCGGATCTCGGCACCATGTATCTTTAAGTTTGGTAGGTAAGCACGTTACCACTACCTTATCGATTGGGATAATTACAGGCAACTACAAAGATTAGGTCTGTTACAAAGTTAAATTTGTACTCACCACTTGGCCACGATTGCTTTTCCTTCAAAATCTGCAGGCAGAATGCTTAGGCGACTCATGGTCTCCTGGAGCTCCTTAAGATCCGGCTGTAGTTCGTCCATCGAGCTAATGTTCAGCCGAAGCTTGTCAATAGTAGTGATAAAAAGCTAATGGATTACAATTAAAGACGACAACCAATGTAACGTTAGATGATGCGGTACCTCGTATTCTTACGATTCGTTCCCTAAACACCGATAGAACTGACTAGTGCATATGCGTACAGGGTGACACCATAACGAAGATGGGAATTCTGCAGTTATCATGAGGCTAATACTTACTGAGACGATGTCTGCGATACATTTCGAAGTATTTCCTCGATCATCCTTGATCGTAATGGGCCTATCTTCGCGGATTCTCTCGAGGGCCGCCGGGCAGTCCAACTTGAACGCCGAGATAAATTGCTCTACTGTCGGAAATCCTTCACCCTGGACCTGTTTGAAGGCCGCCTTATACTGAACAAGCAACTTTGAGCAGGCGGCAGTATACCTACAATTGAAATATTAAAAAGTGTAAACAAATTATGAAACGTACTTTTAACTGTCGGCCAAAATTGGTAGCAATTTAAGTGTTTTGCTTTTTCTGCATGTTCAGTACTTGCTCAATATCTGTACTCGTGCAGCAGCTTCGTACTGCTTAAAAAGATGGATAGCAAAGTTCTCTGCAATCTATGAGCTAGTTGTACGGATTGTCACTAACTGTATAAGCAATAATTTACAGCAAACCTGTCTCCAAGGGCATTTTAGTCTTCATGGACTTCATAGGTCATGAGGTACAATCTCTTCATAACTGTGATGTTTCAACAAGACGAAACCTTTGCCAGTTCGTCACAACTGTATTAAACTATGAAATATTAATTAGATGAAAAAAAGTAAATATTTTGTTCCATATAGCATCCGACTAGGACAAAACATTTTCTTTAAATTTTATTTTTTGTTGCTATAGAGACGACAAATTAACTTTTACCTTAAAACCGGTTGGGGTTTCTGGTTTAACTTTGTGAGGTCTAAATTTCGACATTTTGTTTTTTGCTGTTATTCATATATAGCAAAAACAACTTGTACCTCGCGGTGATAATAATAAAAAAAAACCGCTCCACCGATAAATATTTTACTCATTGCTTTAAATATGAATTACTAAGACGACAATTGAAAAATACAAAGCAGCTGTGTGCCGATAGCCGATGAACTGGAAATATTTGATTAACATAAATCGTCTAAAACCTTTTCGATACACTAGCCAATGAAGTTGCTTTGGTCTAAAAGGTTAACTATATCAATACAATAACTATGTTAATAAATTTAAGAAATTAATAATGATATAGCACTTGTCAATAGAATGACGCACTCTTTTGGTGTGACGGCATCTTTGATATAAGCCTTTTCTAGGCATTGGAGTGTGGTGATTACAGAGTACAGATCGGCCATGTTGTCGTACCTAAAAAGTCGTCACACAAAGATATGATCAAATAAAGTTACCGTTGATGTTATTATGAATATGTTTATGGAATTACATTACATATATTTAGAGTAGCAGCAATAAATCTTAGATACTTAGAGTGTATTTACTAAGGTATTTCTGCCCACCTGGTCCTTTCCCTCGAAGTTCTGTAAAGCCGGACTTCCTCGTAGAGCTCCGGTCGATTGTCTGCATAAAGATAACAGCACAAAATAATATTAATGTTAAAACCGGCAACTAATCAAAAGAATGAAGTATCAATCACTTCTGATTAAATGATTACCCTATCTGTAGCATCTGTAATGGATCTCACGAGCAGCAGCAGCAGCAACAGCAATTCTCAAATAATGCCTCTAAGTTGCGGCAAATACATAGTGTCCGCATACATTGCATTTATTTCGATTTAAATTTTTTTCTTGAACTTCATTAAGCAATACTGCACCGTGATATTTAACTAAAGATTACTCAGTGAAAACAGGTGGGGCAACGGTGCAAATATAGTTTGAAGCCTATGCGTCATTATTAATAGACGCACTCAGACACGGGAACCCTACGCGCGACGGCGGTTTTATGCCTGTCATTTCACACAATTATTTCACTTGGACTGGCGCTTCGTTCACTTGCTGCTGATTCCACCTACTCATTTTGACATACAATAGCTGCTCGTTATGATGCAGTTTGTTATTCGATGCCTCGTAGGCTCTAGCCAAAATGTCCGGTTGCAAATTGACGTTCTCGAATAGGATAGTAATCACATTATGAAATATACCATTTTGCGTTTGGATGAGACCTGCAAACGACGACATTGCGATGTTTACGTTCACAGCAACTGGCCGACGAATACAGCTCGCAGCATGCGGAATCTTCATCAACGACCGCTGCTGTTACTACATCTACTACTGCTGCTGATGCTGCTGTTGAATGCCAGGGGCTGCGTCAACATGCTAAGCCATCTTTCGAGCCTCTCATCAATTTCTGTTCTTAGAAATTATAACTTTTTGCAAAACGAGCAGGATCTTATAAAAATTCTTGGTAAAATTCGAACTCCTTAGCTCGCCCTTCTGAGGACAAACGCTACGTAGGAAATTATGGATGAATATATATATATATATATGTATATATATATATATATATATATATGTATATATAGAGGGTTCTCTGAACGTACGGTGGTCAATGCGCCATCTGACGACTAAAATAAAAATTGCTAACGATAATTAACATGGCAATTTTCTCATAATGTTTGGCTTTCGGACACGTGTTATTAATTCGATACGTTTTCTACGTTTCTCGATTGATTTTTTCGATTAAGCCGATCTATACTACAAGGGTGAAATAAGACCGTGTGCATGTGAGGGGTCAACGCTGATCCGTCAGGCAACTTTGAATTTTCGCGCTCAGCAAAGCGAGGTGGTCGGTTCGGCTGCATTGAGCCGCCTATAAAAATTCAACCATCTTTGGTCGCTCCTTGCTCAGCTTCTGTCGGTGTGAAATCGTTTTTCGTTAGCAACTGGGCCTCGTAGCCTATTCAAGACGTGTGTTTGTGTGTTGTAGGGCCGTTACGTTGAAGTGTTCTATATGAGAGTTGTGGAGTGCGATTGCCGGTAGCCTAGTCAACGTGCACAATCCGGCTGGAATAGTAGTTGTAGCCGTAGAAAGTAGAAATGGCCAACGGTGGCTGTGTGGTATGGCAGCCCGCGGAGCAGGGTCTCCAACAGATCCTGCAGCTACTGAAGGAGTCGCAGAGTCCCGACACAACGATACAGCGTACAGTACAGCAGGTCAGTATGCAATTGTGTGTCTCTGTCTGTGTGGACGGCTCTCACTTCCGAGTGCTAGCCATAATGCCGTTTCCATTTACCACTACAATTACCACTACAGACTGGTTATAATTATTACTAAAGCCGTTCCATCATTACTCATACTCTGGGTGCTGTTGATTGTATCACTGCAATACAGTAAGGCGAGCCGATACGATAGTCTAGCTATACGGGTTCATTGCTCTACTCGTTTGTTCGCTAACAAGTTGTCATGAGTCAGGGAGGGAGCACTTGTGAGGAATCTCCGATACAACATGCACGCGTTGGACGATTTGAGCTAAAACAGCTTCAACGAATTACACAAGTGTTTGGCAAGCATTGCCAACTGAGGTGTCGCCGACAAAAATTTGTGCTCGCATAAACACATTGTCATGGGTTGAGACTTCTGTTTTGCATCACAGAACACCTGCTGGTATGGCAAAGAGCAGGATACTTTGAATAAAATAGTGCAAAAGGAGCTGCTGTTGGATATTTATTTTTCGGACTCAAAATAGACTGACGGACCGAGGACGAAAAGTTGTTAGACCATTAACGACAAGAAGCCCTTGCCAATAGCCCGCACGGCGTACCATCACTGCTAACAGGTTTAGCTACAACAGTGTGTTGTTCACTTGGTGGGTGCCAATATCCTGTAAATGTGACGTTTTCGGCCACCTCTTCAGCCACCGTATACCTCAACGATGTTGGTGTTCCGTCGACTATTACTAAAAAAGTTTTATATCCAGTACCGTCGTTAGATGTGGTGTAATACGGGATTAGTTAGGCTGCTGCTGCTGTTAATAATTTTAACTGCATCTATCGTACTGCTGGTGTCTAACGGAGGACTGCCCCAGGGACGGCAACCGTCATTGAATTTGCGACGACGTTGTGCTCTGCTCGGATGAATGGCTTCCTGTTTTTCTCCAGTCAGCTCCAGGAATAACTGGCTGATTCGCATTGTTGTGCTGCGATGCCCCAAGTCCGTAAGACGCAACGAGCAATACAACGTTAGGCATTGGTAACAGCAGCAACAACAACAACAAAAACAATAATAATAATAATAACATTAGCGAACGGCACAGGTTGGGTTGAGTAAATTAGATGACTGTGGCGGTCGTGCTTAGCAAGGAGAAATAACGCTGACTCTATGGCGAGGTGGACTGCTTCGGGTCGGTACAAGTCGACGTTCCGACGGCCGGTCATGCGGTGCCCGTATTATCTCAGAGGCTACGAAGACAGACTTCGCACCTTTCTGTGTCCTGTCTCGTTTTTGTTTTCTGCTCACGAAGTGTCACTTCGCAAAGCACACATTTAGCCAACTGCAATACACCAGCAACGTTTGCCTTGGCTATGCAGACTTAACAACTTGTGTTGTTGTAGTGTTAGCGCTATTGTTAAATTATCTTGCTTTTAATTCGCCAGCTGTTTGGCATCAGTGGACGTGTTTAAATCTGATCACTGCTGCAGGCCAAACCTTATAGTATATATAAAGCATGCTATTATGGTTTTCTTGTCATCATTGCTTTTGTTATGTAGTCGAGTTTGTTTCGTGTACAGTCTATTCATATGTTCTCTAGTGACATCACTTCACACCACTGATCGTATTCGCCCTCTCTATAGTAGGCTTTCATGCGACAAGACGAGGACGGGAAGCCTAAAAGCTATTAGCCACTTGGATGGTTCGTGAACTTGACATTTCGCCGCGGCGTTGCTTCGACTATTTTGAAAGGGCTGTCTATGTTGTGCTACGAGTATATACATGCTGGTTGCTCTCTTTTGCTTTTCCTGAAGAAGCAAAAAGGGCAAAGGCGGGTTGCTTTCCTCCAACGGAAAGGAATGTTGTTCCTGAGTTTCTTTGTGGGTCAAGCCCGCATCCACAGTAGCACATGCGTTCACCTGTGATATAAAACTTTTTTGAATTCTGTTAGCTATTAAAGTACACAAACCATCGGTCGTTTTGTTCTATAGCGCTATTAAAGGTGTGATATTTTCAATACTCTTGTATTGAGTTCCCTTTGCATGCGCATGATAGTGCAAACATATAAAATACGACAATTTTGATGTGAAAAGGGTAGAGAACTAGAACAGCTTGTTGTCGATTTGTAACGTTATGACAAAGCTAGCTTAAACTTATATATTTGCAGTATTTAGCATAGTATTAGTTACTTACTAAATATTAGCTGATCAAAATATATGGTGTAATTTAGTTCAAGTATAAATTTGTCTGGCTTTCATGGAAAAGAAAAAATACCGAGCTTTGCAGGAAAGAAATAATTTGTTTTTCTTACACGTGCATAATCTTCATAACGCGTGTTGTAATTTTGGACATGTCACATGTGTTTAAATGTGTGCTGTTTTCAGTTTAATCGCGCTACTTGTGTGCAGATAAGACGCTAAAACTATTCAGCTCGAATATATCCTTCTGATAAAGATGATTTCTAAATTGATTATGCCATGTTATTGAGTAGCTCTCGCAGTGGTATATAATGGGATTATAATTCTCATAAACCATTTGGACAGCTTATAATCCATCAAGCGGTTACCTCTGAACAGCTTTCTCCTGTTGGAAAATATGGACTACTCGTTTTTCCAAATTAAATCAGGTTCTAACGCATGGTTAACTGATGAAAGCCGCCGAGGAACGAAGCGGTAATGCAACAAAATTCATCAGTCAACCTTTCCAGACTGTTAGCAGTTCGTTTAGATGTTCCGATTGCTGTCTAATGGAAATGTCTGCGATTTGTATTGATTGTGTAAAATTCTAATTCGTCCAGGTGAGTGAGACTCGCAGTACTGTCACATATTTAGCGAAGTGGACTCCCGTCTTTACACATTCTTAGTTATCCGTTGATTATAGTTGTTTTAAAGTGGCAAATAAAAGAAATCTTGGTTGGCTCGTTTTCCTTAAAAAAGGGAAAAAGGAAAAACAAATGCTTTTCGGTGACTGTTGTACAGGAAACAGCTAACAGCTGAACAGTTTTTTGGTTTCCCACAAGTGTTTCCACAAGACGAAGAATTGTGATTTATCAATCCTCTGGACTGGAAAGGCTCCATGACTGCATTTATGCACTCTTAAGGTATCAAGTTGTTATCAGAGGAGTTTATAAAATTAAAGATCATGCTGCTTTAGTTCGATGTTATGTAAATCTGCCGATAACTTACTTTCTCTGTACATTGAATCGAGTACATTTTGATGCTTCGATGCATGCGCCGTGTATGCTCATCTCTGTGCTCGCTATCCGGTAAAGATTTTCCTATTTTTACAGAACTGCTGGTAAAGATCGCATCTTAACGGTTATTGGTTTCTTCGATACCACATTTCATTCATCTCAATAATACTGTCGCGACCTGTGTTAACGACCAGCATTGTTCAATGATAATTTTTTTGTAGAACTTGAAGGCTATTTGTTGTGAGGTTGTGACGACTTAGTTTAAACAAGCCTCAGTAAAGCGGAGTCATAATGATCCTAAGTCCTAATGATCATATGATCATTAGGTGTCCGCCATACACCTATAACGAATAACGTACTTGTATTTCGAAACAAAGAAAAATTTAAGCTAGCGGAGCATAAACTGTTTGTGCGCAACGATGTGCCCTGCTTTTACGCACCAGATCGTATTCACATGGTCTGAGTTTGTGTTCTTTTTCCGTCAAAATATAGTTAAATACTTTAAGTAACTGAGACAATATATGGTTACTTTAAACATTATATGCAACGAACTTTACGTTACCTCTATGTACATTTAAGCATTATTCACTCATGATCTGGCGTCGACACCTACATGTATAGCAAAATGAAATTGCACCATACTGTCTTTCTGTACTGCCCATACATTGTTTAGACGATGCCTGTCTGAATTAAATTGGGACATCCTTTTATGCTTCATATACACTTCATACACACATACGCAGTGATTTCGTAATCTGTAATATATTGCTAAAAAATGGACTGGTAAAGGTTACAGTTGTTTCAGATTGAATTGTTATAAGTTGAATCAATGCGTGCTTAGGTTATCAAGTGCCGGTTAATTTAACGTGCTGAGAAGAGCTGCCACGAATACTGGGTATAATAGATAGTTGCTTTATTTAAAATGGCGCCTACTTAGGAGATTAAGAGGCTTCTTACGATCCAATGGGTTGTTAGCAATAGATTAGGGGGAAAGAATGCGATGACTACGTTTACAATGTGGTTTTGTAGGAACAAGAGAAGCGTTTTTTTTTACCTTATTTCGTTGTACAGATTGTCATCGATTTGAATGCTCGTGTAAATGGATGTTTATGCATATATAGAAGAATCCGAAGCGACAACATACTTTAAATTCTTATCTTTAGGGGCTATGTGATTAAGTTTTTTTCTTTATTGAAAAGATAGTAAAAAAATTAGGAGTTCATATTGAGTAGTAAAGGCCAATGTGAGGTTTCCTTTCACCGCACATAAGTGCAACCTGTCGCTAACAAGCATCGTTTGATCTTGGGTTTGTTCACGTATTGCCTCTGCAATTCTCCTGCCGATCGATTAATCTCTATCTTGAACCATAAGTTTGGGATAGGAATTAGATTAACCCGCTTTATCGACAGATTTTTAGCTGGTCAGCCATTGAAATTTGTTAGAATATCATCGGAAAGTGGTAAATCAACGTAAGTTATTGATAGCTGCTTCCAGGGCTGTAAAACACGTGATATACTCAAAGGGCAAATGACGAATAGCAGTAGTTATTCAAGACTTGATAACATTCCACTTAATATTCCGACGGTTAGTTTTCTCATTGTTTAATGCATAATATATATTTGAAAGATGATTAATGGATCGAAAAGCCTTTATCGGCAAATGCGCAACAAACAGTTGTTAAAATTCATTAACAAATCTTGACGGGTGGTTGAATTATTTTCTAATGTTTAAATCACAAGCCATTCTTGTACGGAGGTGATCATTGTTTCTTATTGTGTAGTTGGCCTGGTTGCCTTAGTTGCAAGTATGATTATTATTTGAAATTCAGGTATTTCATGATACGCAGAAGTCATAGATATAAAATACTTCATTGGTGTGAATATAATTTTTGTTTGCAACTATGAAAAATATGGATGAATCTTATTTTTCCGCTGCTTATGTTCGAAAATCAGCTTTTTTTTCACGTTTTTTTCACGATCCTTCAGGTTTCAAAACGTAGGTTATGTGAGGAGACGACGTATATTTAAACTGATAAGGTACATCACAAGACTATGTAGTGCAAGTGTTGCTTTTATTCATTTTTTAACCCGAGTTCTAAACGCACATGTTTTAGCAAAAAAAAAATAAAACAATAGGGAATAACCTCAAGTATTTGTATTATTACTATCAAAAATTCTAAGTGTGATGCACTTTTCGATCTTACAGAAACTTGAAGATCTGAACAAATATCCAGATTTCAACAATTATCTGATCTTCGTCCTAACGAAACTTAAAACAGAAGAAGACCCTACGCGTTCATTGTCGGGACTTATCCTTAAGAATAATGTCCGAGCACATTTTGACAAATTTCCGCCTGAGGTAAGCTTTGCAAAGGATAAAGTTGTTGTTACAGCTTGTCTTAAAGTCTGTTGTGTTAGCGTAATACTTAAATTTTATATATATAATATATATATATATAAATATATATAAAAATATATATTTCCAAGGTCAACGACGCTGCAGCCGAAATGTCAACTCAGTATATACATACATATTCCTACTTTTATTAATCTGATCTATGTACTCGCCGTTGTTTTAAAAACGGCTCTAACATTCCGGTTACTTGTCACTTACGTAACCTGGTCAACCTGTGTCGTGTGCGCAAAATGAGCAGGTGTCTGAGTTCATCAAATCGGAGCTTTTGGGATGCCTGGGTGATCCCTCAGCGTTAATTCGCGCCACTGTCGGAATTCTCATCACGACAATCGCATCTCGAGGTGGACTGTCTCGATGGCCTAAGCTTTTGCCCTCACTGTGCGTTTTGCTCGACAGTGAGGACTACAACGTTTGCGAGGTGAGACGGACAGAACTTTTCGAAATTTGTTTTCACGTATCTATTGAGGTTTCAAGCGGTATCTGCAGCAACTCCTTGCTTTTGGGTCAGTGCAAGGCTGCTTGAGCATATTTTTACAACCAAGTTTTTGTAATATTGGAGCCTGTTTTTACTTTTTAAGGAAAAGTAAGGCTGTAGGTATTCTTATCATTTTCTCTATATCGTGCCGGTAAGCTTATCGAATGTGTGCCGTTTAAAACAGGGAGCTTTCGGTGCTTTGAAGAACATCTGCGAGGACAGTGCGGAGCAACTGGATTCGGACGCTTTGCAACGACCCCTCAATCACATGATACCTAAGTTTTTGCACTTTTTCCAACACAGCTCGGCCAGGATCCGGGCACATGCCGTAGCCTGTGTCAACCAGTTCATCCTTAGCATGCCGCAGGCGCTTACACTCCACATTGACACTTTTATCGAGGTAGGTCACGGTATCGATCCAGAAAATTAATAGTTTATACTATCAAGTAAAGTTTAGACGTCCACCTGCCTGGAATTTGCCCCAATAATAGGCGACAATGTTGTATACATGTCGATATAACAAGCAGCGATCGATGATATATACTAATTACTCTTGAGTATAGGTCTCAACTTGTGAAATTCTACGAAGCGTTTTCAATTGAATGCGAACATATTTTTCTGCATTTCTGTGTTCTATGTTACTGTGCAAAAATTATGTATTTCCCATTGTTATCGACAACTGAAATGTTGTTTGTTATATCATCAGGGCCTGTTCCGACTTGCTAGGGATGATGACAAGGATGTGCGCAAGAACGTGTGCCACGCACTGGTAATGCTTCTCGAAGTGCGCGTCGATCGTCTCCTGCCGCATATGGGCCACATTATCGAGTATATGCTCGAATGTACGCACGACGCTGACGAGGCTGTCGCCCTTGAGGCCTGCGAGTTCTGGCTCACCTTGGCTGAGCTGCCGATCTGCCGTGAGGCATTACAGCCACCTCACCTAGCACGCCTCATTCCCGTACTTGTCCGCGGCATGCGATATTCGACCCTCGACGTCATTTTACTTAAGGGAGACGTCGACGATGACTCAACGGTTCCCGATCGCGAAGAAGATATTCGACCGCGGTTTTATCGGGCTAAAGTGCATGGGGGCTCTTTATCTGGCCAAGGCGGGCCCTCTGAGACATCAGGTCAAACGCATGAGCAAAACGCCAATCAAGAACAGGACAATGATGATGACAATGATCTGGATACAGACGATGATGTTTACCAAGACTGGAATTTGCGGAAGTGTTCAGCCGCGGCGCTCGATACATTGGCTAATGTGTTCCAGAACGAGTTGCTAAGCATCTTGCTGCCCATCCTCAAAGAGACACTGTTCCATCCTGAATGGGTAGTCAAGGAAAGTGGCATCTTGACACTGGGCGCTATCGCCGAAGGTTGTTCTCTTGGTATGACCCCGCACCTGCCTGAACTCGTACCTTTCCTCATCGGGCATTGCCTGAACGACAGGAAAGCCCTAGTAAGGTCGATCTCGTGCTGGACTCTGTCGCGCTACGCGCACTGGGTGGTCAATCAGGAACATACGCAATACCTGCAGCCGCTAATGACCGAACTCCTGAAACGTATCCTCGATCCGAACAAGAAAGTCCAGGAGGCGGCGTGTTCGGCATTTGCCACCCTTGAAGAAGAGGCGTGCACGGAGCTGGTTCCCTACCTGCAGGTAATTCTCGAGACGCTGGTCTTTGCCTTTAGCAAGTATCAGCATAAGAATCTGCTGATCCTCTATGATGCTATCGGCACACTGGCCGAATCTGTAGGCCACCATCTGAATCGGCATGAGTACATTGACATGTTGATGCCGCCACTCATCCACAAGTGGAATGCGCTAAAGGACGATGATAAAGACCTGTTTCCGCTACTCGAGTGCTTGTCATCGGTCGCCACAGCACTGCAGGTGGGCTTCTTGCCCTACAGTGAGCCGGTGTTCCGCCGTTGCGTCTCACTCGTGGAGCAGACGTTGCAGCAGGCGATGGCCCACCAGGCACACCCAGAGCAATATGAGCCGGCTGACAAGGATTTCATGATCGTCGCACTAGATCTACTTAGCGGCCTGGCCGAGGGTCTCGGCGAGCATACGGGCCAACTCGTAGGCTCCTCAACTTTAATGGCACTCCTCTACCAGTGTATGCAAGACTCATCTAGCGAAGTGCGACAAAGCTCGTTCGCGCTGTTAGGCGATCTGACGAAGGCGTGCTTTCAACACGTGCGTCCATGCGTGGCCGAGTTCATGCCCATTCTTGGTCACAACCTCAACCCGGACTCGCTGTCTGTCTGTAACAACGCTACGTGGGCCATCGGCGAGATTTCGGTGAAGCTTGGTCAAGAAACACGACCCTATATTCCTCTGTTCCTGAATCAGCTCGTTGGCATCATCAATATACCATCCACGCCCAAAACGCTGCTGGAGAACACCGGTAAGTACAGTACTTGAAATGCCAAAAGGTTTGATTTTTTTTGTTTTACATCTTGTTTCCTATTAGGAGTACACGTGCGGTTTTTCTTAGGCGGTGGGAAAAATGAGACACTCTTTAAGCTTTTCGTATGCCAGAGTTGATGATCGAATATACTTTCTGAATTTAAAGGTTACGGAGATGGCTGTAATATGCAATACATCGGAATCTTTTGAATTTTTATGAAAGCCGCCTGCGTTGTGAATTTAGCAGGCGCCTTTAGCATCACATGTGTATATATTAATGATATTTAACTACAAGCGTAATTTGCTAAAATAAACATTAAATGCTTGCTCTTCCTTTTGCGGCACTTTAACGTAGCATAATTCACCTTCAAATTTATTATCAAGAAGCACAAGTGTATCTCTTTTTAACCGTAAGCAGAGGTTTTCAAATAGCAATGAAGATAATGATGCTGTCGTCTCAGCTAGTTTATATATAAAAAAAAATTGTGAATAATGTTTGCTCTTCATTTCTGAATCTGTTAGGATCAAAGTTTGATTCATGAATCATTCCTTATAAATTGCTTCTCTCTGCGTTTATTGTAGCGATCACTATTGGTCGTCTGGGCTACGTGTGTCCTGCGGACGTAGCGCCCGTGTTGGCACAGTTCGTCAAGCCCTGGTGCATCACCTTGCGGAATATACGTGACAACGACGAGAAAGATTCGGCATTCCGTGGTGTGTGTGCCATGATCGGCGCCAATCCTGCAGGAGTAGTAAACGACTTCATTTACTTTTGTGACGCCGTAGCATCGTGGGTCAATCCCCGGGACGACCTCAAGAACACTTTCGCGGAGGTTAGTCAAAGTGATATTTTGTTGTTTTCGTATAAAAGCAATGATACAGTTTTTATAACGTTAGAAGGCGCAGCATAATATTCGGCAGCAAAGAAGCACGTAAGACTTCATAAGAACAGTGTGGCTTCAATCTCATAATAAAGCCTGCTAAACCCAAACAGTATCCAATGTTTGTCAAAATTTACAAAAAAAGCGCGGAAAAGTGCAAAGCTTAAATATAATGGAAGTACTGCTCAATGGATTAAACAAAGACTGTATACGATTGGTATTGTTCCTTTACCAATCAAGGTTACCAAGCTCTAATAATGCAAGACTTTTGAGAAGGATGGGACTTTAAGTTCCGGAAAAGTGATATGTTCATCAGGGAATATTCACTGCGTAGGCCTATAATTGTTTGGGGATTTTTAAGGTAAAGTGGTAATCCATTAATACTGGGAACGGTCAATAAATCAAAGAGACACCGAGCGGATTTTTCCTCCAATCTTTAATAATAGGTGCATTCAATCCATTTGGAAACATCAGGCAGTTGACAATAGTTTTTGTTCGCCATCAGCTCCAACTCACCCTTTTCACAAAAACATAGCCAAATGGAGATATTCATAGTATTGAACTTAGCTATAATGGGTGCTATTGCGTGTACAGTAGAGGCAGAAGATCCATCCAATTAAAATGGAGTTGCGATTCTTATTAATTCTTCCTTTTCCACTGCATACGCTCCAGCCTCTCACCCTGCAGGGAAATGCATGGAATCGAAATGTCACGTAGTACGCGGTCGTGCTAGTGTTAGAGCGGCTTACGCATCTTTGGCTGGATCTTCTGATCAATTGCGCGCGACAGCAAACACTTGTGTGAGCAACTCATTTCATTAGGCGATTGTAATTGCTCGCTAGTCCCAACTTCAGTTTTTTTCGGATTGACTACGAAGATTTTCCTTACTTACGCGGATTTGCAGACGGTGCCTCAAAAAACATATGCTCATGAATTTTCTGTCTCATGAGTCGCTGTCGAGCTCAAAGAGGCACCAATACATAATGATATCTTAGTTCCCACGTAATTCTAGCAAACGATGATAGGACCAAACGCATAGCAACCATCAACTTCTTTATCGTTCGACCTCTCAAAGGCAATGCTATTCAATACGTATAAAGCTAGCATATACAAATTGCATAGTTTGCTTTCAACATTGCCAGAGTTCGGATGACACGTATAAAAAAATTTCTGTAGTGTACGTATCGTGTCGAATTGTATACATTTTCGGCGCCAAAGATTAGCATGGCGGTAGAAAAATGACGAACAACCAATATCCATGATTGTGGTTTTTTGTAAGCTTCCTGAGTCATACGACGGGAATTTTGTGGAAAGGTCTCAGTTCAATTGGTGATCGCGGACGAACTTAATGTCTAAAATCAACACGACTGGGCGCTTCACGTCAACGACACTTACTGTGTTGATGTTGCCCACTTGAATATTGAACCCGCTTACGAGTCTGTCACACATCGTGAGCAGTAAGCATATTACCACAATACAGAGTTGGACGAAACTAGCCGAAAACATAGCAGCAACAGGACTGTGCTGAAGTAAGTGATTCACCTTCAGACAAGGGTACAACTACAGTACGTATGGGACGTACACCACAAAATATCTGCATTTGGGAGTTAGTGTTTTTGACGTTCATATACTCGGAGCTCATCACTGGAACCGATAAACTTGTCACTCGTAGATCAAATCTGATTTCAAGAAGCTTTAGGATCAAGCAACCGAAAATAGTATGTAAGAAGGAACTTCATTTTATATAATAATAACACGTATGGCTTTATAAAAAGTATATTTTGCCTGCCATTACTTACGCCAGTGTTGTTTGGAAGCCACGGTTCAAACAGCGCCGACGGTCTGTTTAAAATAACTACCCCTATCCAAAAGCTGCACGATGTACTTTCGATGTTCTTAGCATTTTGTTCATACGAATTCTAGATTTTTTATATTACAATGTTTGTTATGCTTTCAAAAACTTTATTATAAAAAAATCCTAGTACTATTTAATCAAATGTTAAATTGTTTTGAAGCTATTATTAAAGGCGGAGAGAATACTGGCCAAAAGGGTTAGTAAAAAATAGTTGTAAACAACCTAGTTTCGTGCAGACTAACTCCGAACTCTACAAACTTGTTGTTTTAGCATAAACCTTGAGTAAGAAAAAAATATATATGCAATATCCTATTTTGTTTCCTTAATAGTCTCCATGTCCTAGATCCCTTACAAATTTCTTGAGTTTGAACGATCCATTAGCGGTAATTCTGCTATCTTTACTATCATTGTTGTTTTTAGATACTGCATGGATTCAAGAACCAAGTGGGCGAAGATGCGTGGAATCGCTTCACGATGCAATTTCCTGCCCCACTGCACGAGAGGTTGCGACAGGCTTATATGTTATAAGTTCTGACACCGATATAAGCTAAAGCACAAAACAATATCAGTAACACTGCAACACCCCGAAAGCGACAAAGCGGCATGTCATTCAACGCCGCGACGACTGAAAAATGATCACTGTGTTTGTGAGTGTTGGTGTGCGTCAACGAATTGCATTCGCCACGATCTGCGTGTTATTCAGTGAGTATGCACGGTCAAGTTAGTGGTGAGCTGTTAGACGAAGAGGATATTCGATTATGACGACTTTAATACCATTGAAGACCAGCCGAGTTTAGTGGGTGAACATCGAAGAGGTGACGTGTGATGATAATTAGAAGGATATAAGGGTGTCGTGATAACTGATGGAGACCAAATTGGTTCTACAGGCCAATTAACAGCAAACTGATCAAGGAACATTTACTAGTGACTGAATACCTGGGGCCTCACAATGCAACTTTACACTAGCAGTGCATCTCTATAATGGCCTAAATAGAAAACAAAGTTGTTTGGGGACGGAAAAATGAGATTGCCGTCAGGCTACCCGTCGTCCAGTTAATGGTTCTCAAACCTTCTAAGCAGGTATAGGAAAACAAAGCGACTGGCCACAATTACTACAGGAAAAAGCAGTGAAAACGATCTTCAGTCGCCCAAGCAACAACCAGTAATTAAGAAAAAAACACCTAAGGGACGCAAATATAGTATACGCACCGAATCAGCCAGCATTGGGCCATGCGGGCGGGCAAGTGCTTATCGATGATTCAGAGAGTCGCTCAAGGTGCTATGTTGTGTGCAGAGGTGCGGGCACCTTTACTACACTAATCGATACCGCTTAGACACAAGTTTCAGCGAGGAGCGACTAATTAGCACCATTAGAGCATACTCGAGATCACTCGTAGCAGAGCGTGAAGTCTTGTAAAACCGAGAACCGTGAAGGTTTGAACGAAAGAGCAAATGAGAAGATGGCGTAGATATAAATGTATGGGGAATCGTGACACATACCATCGTTAGATACACACTCCACGGCTCCTAGGTAAAAATCTATCACCATCAGTTCGCTTCGTCTAGGCAGGTAGCAACTAGCTGAAGTTTCCTGTGAACAACCGCAGATTACAATTTCCATTCTAGTTGTAGACTAGTGTAGTTAGTGTACTAGCAGCAGTAAGGCAATTAGATAATTGCTAAGATCTATATATCTATTAGATATATCTAGATATATGGACAGGATACCAATAAATAGTACTAAGTGATAAGAACTAAGCAGATAAAGATAAGGGAGTCGGAAATGATTTCGTTTAAACGGAGTCGGCTGTGCGTCGAAATCGACGAAAACCGACCGTAATGTGCTTATCTGGGCCGATTATATTCTAGAATTGGCCAAAACTGTCTTTTTATATAGTGAGTTCTCAAATGGAATATATGGAAATACATAGATGGCTAATAATGCATAGCTGTATGAAAAACGATGGGGAAAATCGTATGGTTTAAATGGGCCGTACATAGCCAGTTAGCTTAGCAGATACTATATATTAATGAATTAAATAATAATTAAGCAAGCTAATTGTAAGTATACGTGATGAAATGATGACTTGTGGTGTAAATGAGGAGGAGGGGCTGTGGGTTTGCCGCCTCTGGAGTTGTAAGCAACAAGATGATGAGTAGCGTACCGAATGTGATGTCTGAGGTTGGCTAAAGAATACAAATTCAATGAACTATCGATGCCTGTTAACAGAAAGATGACGAAGAGACCGATAATACTAAAGCAAAAATAAATAGCAATTATAATTAGTCGATCATAAAGACGCCAGAACGTAGCGCCCCTCAACGGGAGGTTACCGCGGTTCACGGAACGGTTTGTTTTGTACAGTAATCGTTGATCTTGTCGTATCTTTCTCTCATTTTCGTGTGGGATGAAGCGACAAAATAGAACTCCGCCTTCCCTACATACACCGACACAACAACAACAACAACCACATCAGACGACAGACATTAAATAGAAACTGGGCGACGCCATCAACAGGCAGCAGTGACGTTTCAATAAGCGTTGTAGGATGACTATATTGGGAGAGTAATCATGTTGATAATAGTGGGAAATTGAGCCCTCAGTGTAAGAATAAGAAGAAGGCAAAGACAAGGAAGGCCTAATGATCTGTATAATGTAGTAATTTTATTGTTATCATTGTTGTAAGAAGTGATTTCCACACAGCGAACAACGCTTCAACCATAACGGGTGGGAGGATACAATATGATCGAACTCTTAAATCAATAACCAAAAAGCTAGCTTGGGAAGTTTTTTTAGGTTCTTTATATCGACGCCCTCCACTTCTGTAGAAATAAATCAAACATAAACATCGAGCATCGAGTAATATGGGCAAAGTATCGTTGTTAGACAAGTATGACTGCCTGCTCTTTTTTTCTGTGAGTCTACATACGCCGTCTTTCGGATCGAATCTCTCCCTTCCTATAAATGGACAGCTATCATACATCAACGTATAATCAGTGAGACAGATTTCATAGCCGGGTTTAGACACTCTCAATTGCCGAAATGATCTAATGACAGTCATCCAATTCAGCAGCATTCTCTATGGTAATCAAAAACTGAATAATAACTGATAAGAATAATAATATTGATACATAACTGATAAGAATAATAATATTGATAATGACAATAATGAAGATTATTATTGAAACTCATAAGCTTTTGAATTCCTGCGACTAGTAGCACAAGTATTATTCCTGTTTGGACTTGGTAAAGAGAGACATGAGATATATCCCAATATCCGCTCGGTCACGTATTTGTCTGCATGGTTGATAAGTGGGAGCGCGGTGCGTGTGACTCGGTGTGTGTAGTAACGGGGAAAACGGGTTCTTTTTTCGAAATGAAAAACGTGAAAAGAATATAAAGAAACAACAGAAATAGTATTTATATATCATTAATTATACAGACACTATATACTAATATGATAAAAAAAAAGTAGCAAAAAGTACGTGGTAGTAACAACAATTGTATATTGTAGTGTAATATTTGTATAATAAGACGCACTCCCAAAACTTTACGTGGGAGGAAAAATCGGACGAAGGGTGATTGTCTACCGAATATTAGGTGGTAGGTAGGAAGAGAGAGGTGGCTATTAAATAATCTAGACAACTGTGTATGGAACGAAAATGACCATAAAGATGTTTAATAATAAGAACGAAAGATGATTAGTACAATTTATATTAGAATCATAATTACTATATACAATATTATTACAATTTAACAACAACGAGGTGAAGACTAACGTGTCATGTTCTTAGCGGCACGCAATATGCATACTATTGTTGCTAGTTAGCTGGCGTGCTGGCTTCTGCATTTCGAAACAGAACACAGGCGACAGATAAAGCTATTGTCGAGTGAATTTACAATAATAAGACTAATGGGTGATAATAATAATAATAATAATACAAAACTGTAATTACATTATTATATGATTATAACTAAGGCAGATAATGATAATAAAGGACAAATGGCATAAGTTTGGTGGATGCGTGGAAACAAGAGACAAGTTAGGCGGTTTCTGTCCAAGTCTATAATTATAATAATCGTAAATGTCTATTACTGTGTTAATAAATCTACTGCTGCTGCATCGTATAGTGAAAAATATTTTTTTACTTTTGTTCATTTTGTTTTTTGTTCAATACGCGCTATTGAGGAGGCCAAAAACGTATTCAGCTTTTCCTGCTTTGCTATATTTCTTTAATTTTTTTATGTTTGTGAGCTGTTTTTTGCTGAACGTCGATTGTCAGGTTCAGCCGTTTCGACAAAAAATTATCTCTGTACATACATACATACATGTATACGCAGACGCACACTTCAGACGCAGCATGAGTACAATAATAACAAATACGACAACATTAACCGACAACTCAAACACGCCTACCTACGCAATCACAGCCTTTAGTCAGTTGCTGTGAGACTCGGCACTTGTAGAAGCCAAGCCCTTAAACAAATCTTGATAACCATACGCCGGCAAAGGACGGTAGCAGATAATTTGGATGACTTTAAATTCAATAATACTACCAACAATAACGGATAAGAACAGTATCAATAATCACGAAACAAAAGTGCGATGTCTCACCCGACGCTACAGTATGTGTACTTTTTACAAAGGATTTCGAGTTGACCGAAGTATTTTAAGTAAGGATGTATTTACATACTTTCTAAAGTATTAACATGTTTAAATAAGAAAGACCTATATATATGCTACCGAATTTAACAGTGCTAGGTAAATCAATTAAAGCAACGAGCAAGAAGGCGATACTGACAAAGAGAAAAATCTAATCGAAATAAACGAGCAGCAAACTATAGGGGGGCACCACAAAATCGGAGGACATATTATATGTTCGGAGGTCAACTTGAGTAGAAACTTAAACCAGAAGATATGGTTAGATAAACGTGATCTGGGTAAAAGGAACCGTAAATGTATAGTTGCTTTTACACGCATCGAAAAATCTATGAAAATACCGAAGTTGTTGCGATTATCAAACTTCTCTAGCCTGTCCCACCGTAAGGCTGTCAATTTCTTGATCCGTCTGATGCTGCGAGTAGAAATCACAAAGAAAATGGGTGTCCATGTATAATATACCATACGAATGACAACAGATTACACAACTAGAGCTTTAAACATCAAATAATGACGTTCGATAATCAATTTTTTACTCAGTGCCTGCACAATGGAAGTAAACGTTGCAAACAGAATTGAAAACGCGACACCGCCCACAATATGGTAGCGAGTAACAATTGGAATTACAGGTTCACACTTTTCAAAACAACACCTCGACGCATTTGCTTAAAATTTGGTTGCCTGCCTCAAGGAGCGTCTCTTTTGTTAATGAGACGTTAGCTTGCTAACCATGGTTTTTCAAGCCTGCCCACCGTACATAGCAATCAAATGTAACCACAACCGCAAGCAAACTTCTCAAAATAAAGCAAATTTTTATTAATTGAGTGAGTGGTCATTTAAAGGACTTCATCATTTCCTCATTCATTGTAATTATTTTGTGGTTATTTTTTGTACATCACTATTATCTTTAGGCAAAAAAAAAGTTGTTCTTTGCGGCGGCAGTAGTGGTGGCTGTAATAGACATAATCAATCGTATAGGTGATAACGCTAACAACACGAAAAGATGAGCCAGGTAATAGTGAGTACCAAAGTTGTTTGATAATGAACCGAATTCTGAGGCATGCCATGCAACACCATCAAAAGCATAGGCGCATTCTTCGTTAAGGTCGATCCAGATTTTTCTGCAGCTATCTCGTCGCACTGTAGTTGTCGCAGATGTAATGGCGCTAAGTAGTGGGCTAGATGGAACGTAATTAAGATACAAGTGATAGTTTAATCGTATGATGAACGTTTCGTCTCAAGTCAAGCTAAACACTAACGTTCAGAGCCAGTCGGATATTAATAGGAATGCAGATTTTGATCGTGAAAATCACTAAGGTTTTAGGCAATCAGAACTATTACTGTTAATATGATTATTTTGAACGCGGTTTGAAGGGAAGATACAAGACACAGCTATTTGTTGCTGACGAAAGTTAGAAGACATCGGTGGCTGTTTCTCCTAAGAACTTATAGAAGAAGTGTAGTTTCCGGGATGCTCTGTAGGGGGTCTAATTCACTGGAATAGAACTGCGGGAAAAACGGGTCCAGGGAAGGACTAGGGATTGCTGTCTGTTGACTAGACGTCGCCTGTTCGAACCGCCGTCTCTCCGAGTTTTTTCATCGTTCGATGCATATATGTGATATCGCTACAAGCAACAACGGCAACCATGATCATGTAACAAACAACAATTCTGCTATCTATAAAAAAGAACTCTATATACAAGCCAATCTCTGTGAGCCGCGGCTAGCCCCTGACAACCATATTACAGAACAATGATTCTAATAAGTAGTAAATAATTATAATAAAGATTGTTAGATAATTATATACATACATCAGTTAAGATTACCAATAAGAATTTCTGTAATTATTGTAAAGTGTCGAAAATAATACTAGGGGTGATAATAGCAATGAATGATGGTAGTAATAGTGATAATGCTAATAATTGTAATGGGATTAAAAATTATATATAATTATATACATAGGCTCGTACATAGCAAAAGACCCTTTAGGCTAACGGGATAGGTAGGCCTAAGCAAGATCGGCGACGCTAGATTGAGAGCGAAAAACTGAAGTCTAGGTACTGTTACTATATACGAGGAGCCATTTACAT